>NC_056523.1:308824077-308881149 GCF_019175285.1 Sceloporus undulatus | reverse complement strand
TTTGGTTGTTCCAGCAATGTGGTGTAGCAAAGAGGGGTGGCATTTTCCTGTCAATATGTACTGTCCCTTAGTTTTGTTTCCTGAACTTTAAGATGCTTTGTCTCCCAGTATCCACATGGCCAGAAGGAGGAGTGGCCTGCCTGCCTACATACCAACAATATCTAGACAAAATGTAGGCCTGTGACTATCATCATCATATTATTTTTGCTCCTGTATGATTTTTAACACCTTTTTCTGACAAAGAAGCCAGTGGAGCTTTGAAAGTTTGTGGCATTCTCTGAAGATGCCAGCCACAGATGCTGGCGAAACAGCAGAAACAAACTCTTCTAGTTTGGGCCACATAGTCCAAAAACCCCACAAAATATGGATGCCGGCCATGAAAGTATTCGACTTCACTTTGTGACATGTATTTTATGCATTTTTGGTGGCCCAGTGAAGGCACCATTGTTTGGGGGAATTTGGATGTTACTGTACAATGATACAAACAGTGCATAATATAACATAAAAATTCAAGTACCATAACAAAAGTAACAAAAAACTTGGGCAATACATCTAGGATCAAAAGGAAAATAAAAGGAAAAAAAGTACAGAATTTGATCTATTGATCAAAATGTATGAGTAAAGCCCATCACTCCAAAGGATGACCTGTGATTCCAGAGTCAAGGACAGAGTTTAACTGATTTTAATTTTCTTTCTTTACCCATCTCAGTGTTCCTGTGCTTATCATCATTTTGATGATAAAAGGCTTGAAAGATGGAGAAAAGATGCATTTTAAAAAAGGGGGGAGGGAGGAACAAAGTGCTTTCAGTAATGGTTGCTGAATCTACCTGTCTTGTTATTGTACAAATAGAGACATTTGAACTTGGCATGTATGCGCACCAGCAGTTCTTAGCTCACATGTGTAATGTCACTTTCTGGTGGGTGATGGCACCATCCTTGGAATAACTACTCACTCAGCACTGATGTTGATGGTGTCCCCTGTCAGTATGATGGATGAATCCGAGTTACTTTTATGGGCATGTGGATGGGAGAGAAAATCCCAGTCCTGGATACACATGTGCAATTGCAGACACCAACTGTAACAAGACGGTAACTACGAACTATGGGAGGAGGGCACACAGTGCCTTATGTGCCAGGCGCCACATAGCCCGACAAGACTGACGCCCTTTAGTCCATCAGCAACTATGCCTTGCAAGGTGATAATTCTGCTGGACTTCAGAATGGCCTTTAGTATATCCTTATAATGTTTCAGCTGCTCACCTCTCTTTTGCGATTCAAATTGTAACTCAGGGTAGGAATGTGAGCCTGGCTATTCAGTTTTACATCTCCTTACATCATGTTTCCAATACCAGAACATCACCATTACCCTGACACTTTGGCTCAATTAATGAATTATCTTGGCAACATAGTTGCTTGTAAAAAAACTGCTGCAGTGTGCTTAAGGAACCTTCTGATGTGTTTGTGTTGATATTTGCCATCAAGCTGACTCCAATTTAGAGCAATCCCATGAATGAGAGACCTCCAAGTCATCTTATCAATGGCCCTGTTCAAGTCTTATAAACTCATAGCCATGGCTTCCTTGGCTGAATCAATCCACCTGTAGTGTGTTGTCCCTGTCTTCCTATTGCCTCCCACTTTATCAAGCATTATTGTCTTTCCCAATGAGTCACATTAGCCTGTTACAGACTGCCAAAATAAAGCTGCTTCGGGTCTCTTTGGAGGTATGCTGTTTAAATGATGCATGCATCCTAAGAATCCGGAAGCTGCACCAAAGCTGCACTCCAGTGCTTAGGAATGGAGTGTGGCTTTGGCGCGACCTCCGGACTCTTAGGACCCATGCATCATTTAAATAGCATACCTCCAAAGAGACCCGAAGCAGCTTTATTTTGGCAGTCTGTAACAGGCCATTGTCTCATGAGATGTTTAAACTACGACAGCCTCAGTTAACTCATCTTTGCTACCAGTGAGAGTTCACATTTGATTTGTTCTGAAACCCATTGAAATTACTTTTTAGTAATCCATGATATCTGCAGAACTCTCCTTTAGTACCACATTTCAAATAATTTAATTTTCTTCTTGTCCTGTCCTGTTGGTTGGCAAAGAGCCAGCCATAAGAATTTACTAGCTTATGAGGTTATTTCCTACACCATCCCCTCACATACCAGTAGAATACTGGAGCAGTATTCCTTGCTAATGCAGGGGCCTTATTTTTCATCAGTACCATGACAATCAGGAATTGGAGATTTAACCCTTCCCTTCTTAGCCACAATCCAAAAGGTATTTTTGCCCCCTTGCAGCTGTTGTGAGGAACAGTAAGCAGGGCTGTCCCAGCCAATATTAAGGACATTGTCAATCATGCAGTATTCTACAAAAAGAGACTGCCAAGGTAGCAGCATTTTATCTATGACCTTGAATTGTATATTATTAACTGGAGGTCTGTTTGGGTGGAAAAAATATCAAAGAATGAAAGTTCAATGTATCTTTTACAAGGCCAAAGGACTGTGGGTACCCAAGCAAAACATGAGGACAGTGATGAGCTGATACTGGCTATCTGTTGTGGTTACATGCCTTAAAGTCATTTCTGACTTGCGGCAACCCTAAGGAGAACCCATCATGGTTTTTCTTGGCAAGATTTCTTCAGATGAGGTTTGCCTTTGCCTTCCTCTGAGACTGAGAGAGTGCAACTTGTGAAAAGTCACCGAGTGGGTTTCCATGGCCAAGCAGGCATTTACCCTGATCTTCCAAAATCCTAATCCAACACACAAAACTCTGCACCATGCTGGCTGTTTAGTGGCTTATCTAAACCAGAATTATTACAACATCTGCTGAGACTTCCAGATAACCCCATCATATCCTAGTGGATGGTGCCACTGGTCTGGCACTAGCTAGATGGATATAGCCAGAAGCTTCTTCACCTTTCCCCATCTCTACCAGCCATAGAATAGCAATAAGTGGGGTTGCAGTGGCTAATTGCTGTATTGGGAGGTTAAAGTGGAGAGATTTAGCTTAGGTCCACCTACAGAACTTTCATACTGCTGTGAAGTCGAAGGCTTGCATTGCTGGCATCCATAATTTTTTGTGAGTTATTCTCTGAAGATGCCAGCCACAGATATTGGCGAAACTGCAGGAACAGACTCTTCTAGAACATGGCCACATAGTCCAAAAAATTCACCCCCCCCAAAATTTCATACTACTCTCTGCCATATAGGGTCTACTGTATCGTTTCCTCAGAGGGGAGTTACTCCAGCTGTAATTTTGGTTCTCTCTTTTCTGTACCCTTTCCAGCTCTATTGTATCCTTTATGTGGTGCTGTGACTAGGGTTAGTCTACTTCAAATATGATTGCACCACATATTTATATCAATGCATCATGATATTGGCAATTATGGTTTCAGAGTCCCATTTAATGTCCAAGAGCTTTCCAGTTGTCCTTAAGCATCTGGTGAAGAAACAGCAGCCTTGTGCTGGGAGTGGAGACTGGTCTTTTTGTATCAGGTGTGCCAGAAGAGCTGGAATCACTAGGGTACAGCCCCATACCTGATCCGGATCTGTGCCAGGCTGTTCTTGCGCTTGCAAACTGGAGAGGAAGTGGAGCCAATGGAGTTGCCTCCACCCGCTCTGACAGTGGTACAAGTATGCTGGTGGGGGACCTGTACTTGGTCAGATTACTTACTGGACCTAGGTAATAATATTATGACATTAAAATTGTCTAATACAGTCAGTCCTCCATATCCACAGATTCCTTATCCATGGGTTTAACCATCCATGACTTGAAAATATTCAAAAATATATATAAATTCCAAAAAGGAAACCTTGATCTTGCCATTTCATATAAGGGACACCATTTTACTACACCATTGTATTTAATGAGACTTGAACATCCACAGATTTTGCTATACATGGAGGGTCCTAGAATCAAACCACAGTGGATACCAAGGACCCACTGTATAATGAATGAATCTGCAAACATGACAAATATGCTTCCACCTGTTTTCTCCTTCCCAAATGTGTAGACAACTTGTTAGCTGCCAGAATGTGCTCCCATGGCCAGGTGCAATGGGGTGTACCCAGGCAGTATCCAGTTGTGGTTCTGCAAACATGAGCAAAAAGGTGTTATTTCTTGGAGTATAAGTACTCTTTATAAGTACAGCTGCAGAAACATATCCAGACATTATTTGAGTGCTCCCCACACTCCCCTGGCCTTGGGGGTGCTCTCCAGAAGCTAACAGATTAGCAGGGCATGTGAGGGTCTTTGGCAAGGAACTACAGGATACCTTCTTCTGCAACAACCATAAAATGATATGTGTGAGTGTAATGGGAGTTGGTAAATATCTACTTCAACAACAGGATATCAACATAAAAGCCCTTCCCATTTTATTATTGCACTGAGACAAAAATTACCTTTGTAACAAACTCAAATCTGAAGCAGAATTGAATGAACACATTTGATGATGCAGAAGAATTTTCTTTCCATTTCAAAGACTCAAAAAACAAACAAACCCCAAACTGCATGAGGCTCTACAACTAGAATGGGAACTCATAGCTCTGGGTATTATACAGACCTTGCCACCACCATACCTTCCCAAACTTTTACTATTCAATGTGAAGTCGAAGGCTCCTTACCATCGGACTTCAAACATGCTCTCATTTTCCCAATTCTGAAAAAACCTTCTCTTGACCCTTCCTCTCTGTCTAGCTATCATCTGATTTCTCTTCTTCCCTTTCTTTCTAAAGTTTTGGAACGGGTTGTTTATTCTCGCTGTCTTGAGTTTCTTGAAGCCAACTCCAACCTCGATCCCTTTCAGTCTGGTTTCTGCCCAAGGCATTCTACAGAGACAGCTCTCACTAAAATCTCGAATGACCTTTTACAGGCCAAGGCTAATGGCCTTTACTCTGTTCTCATCCTTCTTGATTTGCCTGCAGCCTTTGACATCGTTGATCACTGCCTTCTAGTTGATATACTTTCTGACCTTGTGTTCTCAGACTCTGTTCTCGACTGGTTTAGATCTTACTTGTCTGGCAGATCTTTTGCAGTGGTCACAGGTGGTCAGACTTCATCCTCTGTTCCCTTATCTGTTGGAGTTCCTCAGGGCTCTGTTCTGGGTCTCCTTCTGTTTTCTCTCTACACATTGTCCTTAGGTAAACTCATTAGCTCTTTCGGTTTTTCCTACCATCTGTATGCCGATGACACCCAACTGTATCTTTCCACCCCTGAACTTTCTCCAAGACTTGAACAGCAAGTTTCGTCTTGTCTCACGGCTGTCTCGCAGTGGATGCGCCATTGGTGTTTGAAACTCAACATGTCAAAGACAGAGCTTCTTGTCTTTCCTCCTAAGTCCACCCTTTTACACTCCTTTTCTGTCTCTGTGGACAACATTTCTATTCAACCAGTCCAGCAAGCCTGCAGTCTTGGTTTTATCTTTGATTCTTCTCTGTTGTGTATCCCTCAAGATCCAGACCACAGCCAAGGCTTGTAGATTCTACTTATACAATATTGCCAAAATCCGACCATATCTCTCCGCCTCTACTGCCAACATCCTGGTCCATGCCCTAGTGATCTCACGACTTGATTACTGTAACGTTCTCCTGACTGGGCTTCCTCTTTGTCACCTCCGTCCTTTAATCTCTGTCCAGCATTCAGCTGCAGGCATTATCAAATCCGCCCACCGCTCTGACCACATCTCTCCTGTGTTGGCATCCCTTCACTGGCTCCGCATTCAGTACAAGCTCCTGCTGTCGACATTTAAAGCCCTCCATGGTCTGGCCCCTCCTTACTTATCAGACCTTATTTCTCTTCACCTTCCCACTTGGGCCCTCCGTTCTGGTAGTCAAGGTCTGCTGTCCCAGCCCAGGATTTCCTCTGCCCCATCTCGGATTCACCCCTTTTCACTCGCTGCTCCTCACTCCTGGAACCTTCTTCCCCTGTGAGCAAGAGTCATCACTTCTTTAACCAGCTTCAAAACGGAGTTGAAGACCATTCTGTTCAGAGAAGCGTTCCCAGGCACTGCATAACTGTCACTTGCTATTTGATGTTCTTTTGTTGCCTGTTTTATTGAATCATTTACTGTATTGCTATGTATTTTATATGTATTATCCTACCAGAGAGGCAGGCTAACTCCGATTAACCATCCATTAAGAAGCCAAGCCCTCCCTCCAGTCCATCTGCCTTGGTCCAGGCCTCGGAGGTAGAGAAGAACTGCTGGCCCTCATCCCCTTCCCCTCCACCACTCCCTTCTCCTTTTCTGTCGTGTCTTTTTAGATTGTAAGCCTGAGGGCCAGGAACCGCCTAATTAAAAGATTGAATGTACAGCACTGTGTAAATTTACAGCGCTTTATAAATAAAGGATAACAACAACAACAACAACAACAACAACAACAACAATAAGTCTATGAGCTATACACTCTGTCTGGCTCCACCAATTCACCCCATCCACTGTTGGAATTTCCCAAATTGGGATTCGACCTAGGCCTAAAATATTTTCCTGTTCCGCTCCATTGAATTAGATTCTGCACAAAAGAAACCGTTAATACAATTTCATGATTCGGTAAGAGTATATGCTTTCCATGTTTTCTCAGTCAATATGAATTATTTTGCTACCATGCTGTAAAACTTAGGGCCCTAACAGACAGTCCAAAATAAAGCTGCTTCGGATCACTTTGGAGGTATGCTGTTTAAATGACGCATACATCTTAAGAAGCCAGAAGCCATGCCAAAACCACGCTCCAGTCCTAAGGACTGCAGCGTAGCTTTGGCGCAGCTTCTGGCTTCTTAAAATGTATGTGGCATTTAAACAGCATACCTCCAAAGTGATTCGAAGCAGCTTTATTTTGGACTGTCTGTTCGGGTCCTAAATTAACAAAATGAAAAATGATGATATTGACACTATGTTAAAGTCTTACGAACACTGCATATTCTTTGCAATACACACTCATTTTGATAGATTCTTTACGAACTAAGACTGAATATGCATTCTTTTCTAACTTCATTTAATGGCAAACGTTGTGGTTAATCACAATGTGTTTAAACATTGTGATGGTGCTAGTGGAGGAGGTAGATTCTGAACTTCTCTGTGGGACTGTAGCATCATGGAGGAGTTCTTCTAGAGAATATCTAGTCTAATCCCTTGTTTGGTGCAGGACATCCACATCTAAACAGTTGGCTGCCCAGCCTCTGCTTGAATACCTCTAACATCCTTGAGCATTCCTTGCTGGCTTTGGTTAATTCCTATGTAATTGACAAGAAAGTTCTCCCAGTGATCTACAAATGTATTCATTTGGAAGACTCTAAATTTGGTTAGGATGACTTTATGGCCATTTGCTCCATGGTATTTTGAGAAAAGCCACTTGTTGCCAGTGGCCAGCTTCTGGGCTGCAGTGTTTAGTTGCCATGGTCCTGAGACAAGTGGGGGCCAATCCGAACTGCCAGTCTGCTTTACCCCTATCTCTGCAGTGTTGCTATTCAACATAGGTTTCATGTAGGACAATAAATGTCTGCTTTCTGGATTATGCTTGAAGATACACTGGGGTTTATTACCTTCCAAAATTAAGTTAAACATTACTTCTAGCTTCCCGAGGAGTTTATTTCCTCATTTCTTTGTTTAAAATAGTTGTATATCTCTGATATCAAATGCTCTTCTTCTTTATACTTTTTATTTACTTGCCGCCTTGTTTTGGTTCCAGCCATGTTGACATGCAACAGTCTTAGGCACTTCCATAATGTTTTTACTTTTTAAATAAAGCTTTTAACTTTTATTTTAAATAATAATAATAATATCTATGTGTGTTTTGATAGAGCATTTGATACAGCATCTATCTATCTTTGATAGAACATATAGACAAATTGTATCTATATGAGGAGTTTTATGCTAGGGCTTTTAAATATTTCTAATTGAATAAATAGGGATATTTCCTTTTCCTAACGAGAGCAGGTTACTTCCAGTCACACTTCCTTTTTGCCTGCTGCCCATAGGAAATGTGTATTTATGAAAGAGAAGTAAAAAAACATTTGTCCATACAAAGATGGTTGATCTCTAATAAAGGCTTTGGTAAAAATAAATATATTAAATCCTGTTTCACCAGAGGGAATTCAGAGAATCAAGTAATATTCTCCTCCAAACCATAGACATAAGTTTAGGAAGAAAAGTCCACCTATTGAGTGTGGTAATTTGAGATAGCTCAATGATGCATAAAATATCTTTCTTTCACAATATGTTAGACCTAAGGGATAACCACTCTTTAATTTCATTCTCCTGCTTTAGCGCTGCCTTGCTGCATGACCTTGGGTAAAGCAATGAAACTTTTCCCCAGGGATAAAACCAGATCCAGCTGTCCCAGACTGTAGTCTGTCTGTCTTTGTTGCTTTTGGAATTCTCTGTGCATTCAGGTAGCAATTTCATACAAAAACCCCATTCAAATGAACGGGATGTCAGTACAAGCTGGGTATATCTAGTTGCACTAAGTAAGTGCACTTATTTGGATCTTCAGGACATGGCACTTCAATAGGCAGCAACACTGTTTAACATTGTTGATTTTGCCACAGCTGTAATTAGAGGTCTGGATATAAATTTCCATTAAAACAAATATGGGAAATATGCCACTTTCTCCTCATGCCATTGGTTTTAGTATTTCCTGATCTATTAAAGAGACAAATGAATTTCAATGACAGCTTAACATGGCGTGGCAGATTTTCTAAGGAATTTAGAACTGCATGTTTGTAGCCTGGTTTATTTTTTGCGGTTCCTCTACTTTTACTGTAATAGTTCAAAGGTCAAATAAATTGCCTTGGAGGGGGTTGACTGCTTCTTTGAATGTCTTTAAACAGAGGTTGGATGAACATCTTTTGGAAGTGCTTTAGTTGTGTATTCCTGCATAGCAGGGGGTTAGATTAGGTGACCTTGTTGTCACTTCCAACTCTATGATCCTACTTCAAATCCAAAGGTTTTTGCAGTTCCTGGTACACTTGCACAAGATTAACTTTCTCACTTCTCACATAGGGTTAGACTATTTGTCCTCCTAGCCATTACTGTCCATTCCAGGGGCAAGTTTGAAAAGTTACTTTTTGGTCAACACCATCTGCAGCTGGCATGGACACCAACCATACTGACTGCAAGGTTCTGGGACTTGCGACCCCAAATATTTTTTTCTCAAGATCTGTACAGGGAAGGGCAGAAAATAGGTTTTGTAATACCGGTATATCTCTGGGTTTTGCAATAGACTGGCAAAAAATCTCTAACTCAGTTGTTTAACAATAATAACAACAACAAAACAACTTCCTCTCTGTCCTACACTCTTTTAAAGCTTGGAGTAACCTCAAGTGGACTTTTTTTGTATGTGTGGAAAGACTGTGAGCTCTGTTCAGTCTTGGTATTCAGACCAAATCTCTGGCTTCAAGTTCTTCTGTTCTAAGTTTTTCACTGTAACAATATCCAAAGCAGTAACCATGTTAATTGGCTGCAGTAAAAGAACCCAGTAGCTTCTAACAAAAGCTCATGCTATGAGAAATCTATTAGTCTTGAAGATGGCAGAGTTTTCTTTGTTGTTTTGCATTCTGAATCCATGTCTTATGCACTCAGTTCCAGCTGCTCAATTTTCAGGGTTCTGGTGAAATGTAAAGCAGATTCTGCAAGCCTGAAGTCTGCCCAGTTATAGTCTACTCTGCGTTGTAGCAGCACTCTGGTGGTACACTTAAACCTTCAGTGAGCATAGCATGTGCTCAGCCTCTGTTTTGGACCCTTCCCATTTCCACCTGCTTTGTTCTTCCCAAATGGTTTTGCCAATACTTCCAAGGTTCGCTTCTTAAAACAGAAACAGAGCTTGGAATAATTGCCTTTTTTGGACCACACTCATGGAATTCACTAGCTGTGGCTGTGGGGAGATTTTGAGAGTTGGAGCCTACAGTAGTAACTTTTCTAGGTTCAGTTGGAAGTGCATGGTACATAACATGTAAAATTACACAAAGCTTGGTTTCACAAGATTTACACATACATTGATGTGAAGATTGTATGAAATGGGCCTTCTTGCAAGTGGATCTTAAAATCAGAGATCATAAAAACACAGAGTCAGAAAGTAATAATAGAATCATAAAAGTTGGGAGAGACCCAAGGGCCATCCAGTCCAAACTCCTGCCATGCAGGAAATCATAATCAAAGCATCCCCGACAGATGGCCATCCAGCCCCTGTTTAAAGACCTCCAAAGAAGGAGACTCCATCACAATCCGAGGGAGTGTTCCACTCTTGAACAGCTCTCACTGTCAGGAAGTTCCTCCTAAAGTTGAGCTGGAATTTCTTTTCCTGTAGCTTGCCTCTATTGTTCAGTGTTCTAGGAGCTTATCGCATACACATTTAACCCCTACTGCACCCTAACGGGATGCAGCTGAGACACGGAATGCAGGCGGAAATTATTGCACATAATTCACTGCTGATTCCACCAGCCGAGTATAGCCGAATGCATCCCAGCTCCCCGGCATGCTTCAGCTCATTTTGAATTTTGATCTTGTCTCTGGGGTATTAGGTACTCCTCCTAATTTGGTGTCATCTGGAGATTTGATAGGCATACTCCCTATTCTTTCATCCAAGTCATTGATAAAGATGTTGAACAGCACTGGGCCCAGGACAGAACCCTGTGGCACTCCACTAGTCACTTCTCTCCAGGATGGAGAGAGGCCATTATTGAGTACCCTTTGGGTTTGGCTGGTCAACCAATTACAAATCTACCTAACAGTCACATTGTCTAGCCCACATCAGGGACGTAGCCAAGGGGCGGGGGTCCCTTGGGTTCCGGACTCCCCTTCCGTTAGATACAATGAATGGTGTATGCTGCTACGCCGCCACACCCAAGCTCCATTATAATGGTGGAACTTAGTCTGGACACCCCCCCCCCCTCCCCAAATCCTGGCTACGACCCTGCCCACATTTTACCAGCTTGTCTGCAAGAATATTATGGGGAACCTTGTCAAAGGTCTTGCACAACAGAAAATGCAATGTGAGTGGGAAATTCCAGGAATACACAACTAAAGGACTCCAAAGAGATAGCCATTCAACCTCTCTTTAAAGATCTCCAAAGAAGGAGAGTTCACCACCATCTGATGCAGTCCATTCTATTGTCAAACAGCTCATACCATCAAGAAGTTCTTCCTTATGTTTAGGTGGAATCTATTCTCTTGTAATTTGAATCCATTGGTTTGTGTTATGGTCTCTGGAGCTGCAGAAAATAAGTTTGCTCCATCTTCTAAATGACAACCCTTAAAAAATTTAAGGATGACTATCATATCACCTTTTTATGTATTATCCATACCCTTATTATTTGCATTACATGTGCCAATGCTTTTTATTCTGCGTTTTATGAGTTGGCCAGGTGCTGTAAATAAAATTCAACTTCATATCACCTCTTAATCATATCACCTCTCAATGCAAGTAAAACATAGACAGCTCCTTCATTCCTCATAAGGCCTGCTTTCTTGACCTTCTAAAATCTTAGCCACTCTTTTCTGGACATATTCCACCTTATCAATAACTTCCTTGAACTCTGGTGCCCAGAAGTGGACACAGTATTTCTGGTGAGGTCTGACTGAAGCAGAATAGAGTAGCACTATTACATTCTTTGATTTGGGCATTATACTCCTGCTGATGCAGTCTAGAACTGCATTTTTTTTGCTGTTGCATCACACTATTGACTTATGTTTAGCTAGGTCAGGAAGTCAGCATGGTCTAGTGGTATGAATGCTGAACTATAACTCCAGAGGACAGGGTTTGAAACCCACTGGATGACCCTGGGCAAGTCACACACTCTCTCAGCCTGAGAGGATGGCAAACCCACTCTAAAGAAAACCCTGTGGTAGGTTTGCCTTAGGGTCACTAGAATTTGGAAACATTTTAAAGACACACAACAACAGATTAAGACCTCTAGATCCTTTTCATGTACTGTTTTCAAGCCAGATGTCATCCATTGTATATTTGTTGCAAGATGTTCATGTAGAACCACACACTATTAATTAATTAATTAATCAAAAACATTTGTACTCTTCCTTTTGGGACTAAAGTCTACAATTTAACTAAAATGCCTGACCCAGAAACATGTTAAAAACAGTCATGGTTGACGGTTTTCATGTCACCAGGGTAGTGAATCTGCTCCAGCTTTTAGCCTAGAATTTTAATGAACTATCCTAGGTTCTGGGCCTGTTTTGGGGCAAGATTCAGCACTTTGGACAACTCTTTTTTTGGAATAAACGCCATGATAGATTCACAGTGCCATGGAAAAGAGGCACCAGTGACCATTGCTATAAACACTACTAAAATAGAACTGCTTTGTCCTTCAGAGGAAAAGGTAAGGGAGTACTTTTAATCAAGAAGAATATTGTATTGCAATAACTAAGTCAGACTGCATTTATTCAAGCAAAGTAGTAGTGTTCTTTGTTGATTCAGCGTGTACGAATTTGGAGCCTGACCAATGTATTTGCTCAGAATTACAAAATCCTCCAGTGCACTTTCCAGAGTAATGTTGACAAAAATATAAAAGCCAACAATAAAATCTCTCTAATCCTCCCTCTTCATTTGTATATTGGATTTAATGTTAATAATATATTTTGACATGGAAAATGCAATCTCCCTAGGAGAAGAAGATTTATGCTGTGGTTCCAAACAACAAACTTCAAACATGTGGGGAGGGAGGAATGGAATGAAGAGAGAGGATTAACCAATATTGCCTCTCCTGCCATCATCCTTCTCCGCTCACTCAAAAAAAATAAAGAAATATTTAGACAGGAAGTGCTTAGTTTCCCTAAGGGAGGGCTACTTCCATCTCAGCCAATGCAGTATTACAGGTCATGTCAAGTGAGGTCAAGCAAGTGCTTCTAACCTCCAGTGTTCTGCTGATTTATCCTGTCAGCTGTTAGTTGACAGGCAGCTCGAGACCCTGAGTGCAGAAATACTGGAGCAGGATGGAAGAATGTTAGTTTAAATAAAGATATAGCATGCTAAAGTGAAAGACACACTGGGTGTCCTGCTGGGTGATTATGGAGATCAATGGGCGTGACGGAGGAATGGTGTTTCAGCACAGTCAGTGAATGCACTGTGCTGTTTCTTTCTTTGAGGAGTCCAATATCATGACATGTTCACACCAAGGGTATCCCACAGGGGAGAAAGATGGGAAAAAATGCTGCTGCTCTGAGGAGGTCATAGTTGGTTAAAATGAGATAGATTTGCCAATTGCAACTTGGGTCTAGGCTATTGGAAACACTGTATCTCCTCAATATGCAAAAGGACCTTGTAACAACTTTGAGACTAACTGAAAGAAATAAGTTGGTAGCATGAGCTTTCATAGACTTCAGCCTACTTCCTCAGATACATATTCTCCTGACATTTCTTCTTTCAGTTAGTCCCAAAGGTATTACAGGATCTCTTTGCATATCGATTTTCCAGACTAACATGGCTATATCTTTGAATTGTATCTCCTCAAGGTGTTCAGGGAGGCCTTTGTCTTGGTTCCTTGATGGTGAAATTAAAACTGGCATGATTGTAGAGGCTATGCACATTTAATATTGTAACTTAATGTGTTTTTCACTGTATCTTATTTTTATTTATCTTCTAAGGGGTATGAATATTGATAGAAGGAATATTAAACAAATGAACAGGCATTATTATGTTTTGTGAAGTCGAAGGCTTTCACAGCCGGCACCCATCGGGTTTTTTGGGGGGGGGGTTGGGTGATGTGGCCATGTTCTGGAGGAATTTATTCCTGACATTTTGCCTGCATCTGTGGTTGGCATCTTCAGAGGTTGGTGGCATGGAAATGAATGGGGTATATGTACTTTGTGACCCTTGGTTGGGAGGAAATGATTCCCATGTTAATCTGTGTGATGGTCTGTTGTTGAATGGCAAGGCCTCAGGGTGGGAGGATATGTGGGAGGAGATCTGTGTCTGTTTAATTGTCAATTCATTGTCTGTGGGGAAACCCCCTGATTTGGGTGATGTTCATTTCTATGTGTTGAGTCTTGATTTTGGTGTTTTTCAGGACTGCTAGCCAAACTTTGTTTACTTTAAGGGTTTCTTCTTTCCTGTTGAAGTTGGCCAGGCATTTGTGGATTTCAATGGCCTCCCTTTGCATTCTGACCTGGTAGTTATTGGCATGGTCCAGAATTTCAGTGTTTTCAAATAGCATTTTATGCCCAGATTGGTTTATAACATGTTCTGCTACTGCTGATTTTTCTACCTGGCCCAGTCTGCAGTGTCTCTTGCATTCCTTGATTTGTTTTTGAACATTGCGTTTGGTGGTCCCTATGTAATAATAATAATAATAATAATAATAATAATAAATTTTATTTGTGTTTCCCTGCCTCTCCCATAGGATCGAAGCAGGATTACAGACTAATTAAAAAACCATTACAAACAAACAATATCATAATAAAATCCAATAATACAAAAGCTCTAAAAACAATCATGCAACATACATATCCGGGGTAGGCAAAGAATCGATGGTATCAAAAATTACAAACTTCATTATTCAGGGGGAAGGCTTGACAAAAGAGGAAGGTTTTAAGACTCTTTTAAAATGATTCCAGGGGGTCATAAGATGATGCTCATCGGGAAGACTATTCCAGATCCTTGGGGCAACAAATGAAAAGGCCATCTGGGATGTAACAACATACTTGGAAGCTAGTATTTCCAATAGGTTCTTCCCAGATGTTCTAAGTGTGTGGAGTGGATTATATGGGGAGATGCGGTCCCTCAAGTAACTCGGGCCCAAGCCATATAGGGCTTTATATGTAGACTTGTCCACAGCTGCACGGAATGTGATAGACCTCAACACATGCAAATGAACATCACCCAGAGTCAGGGGGTTTCCCTGCAGACAATGGATTGATAATTAAATAGACATATATAGCCTCCTTCATGTCCTCCCACCATGAGGCCTTGCCATTCAAGAACAGATTAATATGGAAAACACTTCCTCCCAACCAAGAGTCACATGGTACATATACCCCACTCACTTCCATACCACCCACCTCTGAAGATGCCTGCTACAGATACAGGTGAAACACCAGGAATAAATTCTTTCAGAACATGGCTACATCGCCTGAAAAACTTGCAAAAAACTATTATTGTGTGAAGTCGAAAAACTATTATTGTGTGGTTTTTTTAAGCATGACTATTCTAGTCTTACCTTTCCATCAGAAGATTCTTTTGCACTCTACAGTTATAGCACTTTGATACCACTTTCAATGCCATGCTTGCATCTTATGGAATCCTAGGATGTATAGTTTGGTGAACTGTCTGGCTGAGAATTCTGAATAACCCATAAAATTGAAAATCCCAAGATTCCATAGGATGGCACCACAGTGCTTAAACTGGTATCAAAAGTGCTATAATTGTGCAGTATAAAACAAATGATTAATTCAGGTCCATCTGCCTTTCCTAGCAGCTCAGTGAGACAGCAAGTTAAAAATGTGTTGAAAATGAAGACATTTCTTGCAAATTGTGCTGAAAATTACTGATTTAATTTACTGCAATGTATCAGGAAAGGAAAGAGAGCCAGCATGGTGTAGTGGTTTGAGCGTTGGTCTACAGGTATCTGGAGACCAGAGTTTGAATCCCTACTGAACCATAGAAACCCACTTGCTGAGCCATGGAAACTTTGGGCAAGTCACATTCTTGCAGCTTCATAGGAAGGCTATGGCAAGCTTCCCTCAAAAATCTTGCCAAGAAAACCCTGTGACAGGTTCATCTTAGGGTGGCCTGAAGTTGGGGATAACTTGAAGAGACACAACAATCAAGGAGGAAATTCTTCATTAGTTTGGAGAAGTTCTGAGAAACATTTTACAAGATATTATTTTTCTTGTCTCCTTCTTAAGTTAAACATGGTCCAGTAAATTTCCTGAGTGTTCAGAAATCAAAATGTGTGTCCACAGCAACACTGTCAGCCAACGACATTTGCTGAATTGCTAGCTTCAATTTTTGGTATTTTAAACAAATCAGCATTAACACTACCAGTGTAGAAATTTGTTAACATTTAAAAAAATAAAATGTGTGTGTGTGTGTGTGTTCAGCCTATGTCTAGGTTTTAGGAAAGAGAAGTTAGAGAATGGGGATGGTTAGCTGGGACTGAAAAAGCCAGTAATCAAGCTAAATTTAAGTAAGGTAGAGACATTCAAGTTGTATTAAAAGACATAGCCATGCTAGACCATTTCAACATAAAAAGATATAAACGGTAGTGACTTAATTCCTATTGTTAGTTCTAATGAAAGTGAATTCATTGAATCATCTTATCAAGTAGACCAACTGAATTGTCCGATGAAGCAGAATGAAATCTACAAAAGCTTATGCTAGAATTTTTTTATCTCAGTCTTAATGGTGCCACAGCATTCTTTTATATCTTTTATAGCTAGTTTCTGACTTAACTGTTCCTTTCACAGAATTTGTAGAAGTTTCTGAATAGTTTACAAAAATAGCCCCATGTAGAGTGTACAACTATAGTCCAGACAGGATGTCATCAAGGCATGTGTCACCATAGTCAGATCTGACTTCTCAGAGAGTGGACACAGCTGGCGTACTAGTATTAACTTCATACCTGGCCACTGATTATGTTTATTGCTCAGGGTTGAGTCCAGGATTACACCCAAGTTGCAAACATGAGATTTCAGATGGGTGCAACCCTAGCCATCACAGTCTGATTCCCTGTTCCCTGATTTGCCTTACAAATGCCTAAAAACTATTATATCTTTTTTGGATTAAGTTTTGGTTTATTTGCACTCAACTAGTCCATTGCTGACAGAAAAAACAGTACACACCTGTTTTTTTGTGGGGTTTTTTGGGCTACGTGGCCATGTTCTACAAGAGTTTATGCCCGATGTTTCGCCAGCCTCTGTAGCTGGCATTTTCAGAGAACGTTGGCATAGAAGAAAGCTGGTCATACGTATATATACTGTGTGACCCTGGGTCTGGAGGAATTCCATGTTAATCTGTGCATTGTTCTGTTGTTGATGGCAGGGCCCCAGGGTGGGAGGATATGCAAAGAGGATTCGTATCTACTAATTGGTGATCATTATCTGCTGGATTAACACACTGATTTGTTTCCTTTTACTAATTAAAATAATAATTGTAAGCCACTCTGAGAACCTTTAGGGCTAAAGGGCAGAGTTTAAATATCGTAAATAAATAAATAAATAGTTTAAATCACATGGAACATTTCAATTTGGTCTGAAAGAGCAAGGGGAAGTGGGGGTTCATTGAGGGTAAGTTGTAAGCAACCATAGATTTTCACTATTGGACACAACTGTAAGGGTATCAACCTTAATTTCCTGTTTCATTTTCTTGTAGAACAAAAGGCAACATGAGATAGTCCTCAAGTCTGATCTTAAACTGGAAAGTTTTCTTTCTTTTAAAAGAATATTGAAAGGATCAAAGAATCATTAGGTTTTTACAGCTGGAAGCAACCTGTGGGCCATCTAATTTCATTAGCAGACCATTAGTATTGCAGAGAAAATCTCATATAAAGCAGAATTGCACTCTGAAACACATCACAGCCAGCCACACAGCACAGTGTAACCTCAAGGAAAATATATAGCAGGAACATGAAGATGGTTGGATCAGAGATAGAAAGAGAAATAACATAATTTAACTACTTGACATGTTAAAGCTCCATCTTCTTCCGAAGCAGATCAATGACATGTTTAACTAGTGAATGCATTGATTAGATTCTCATATATTCAAATGTTATCTCCTCTCCTACAAGTCCAACCCATTGCTAAGTGCAATTACGGCATCCCTGACAAATGGTTTTCCAGCATCAACTTAAATATTTCCACTGAAGGAGAGATCACCAGTTCCCAAAGCAGTCTGTTCCATTGTGAGCCGCAAGACAGGGGGAAAAAGAGGAAGGAGCATGCAGGAAAAGGAAAGAAATCCAGACCAAAGACTGGCAGTGGCAGAAAGTAGTAAAAAAGAAAAAGGATTGAAGATGTATTAAAAAGGTATTAGAGAGGGTCTGAGAGAGAACTGGGGAAAATTAATTCTTAGGAGGGTGGACTGAAGAATGACCTGCAGAGAACAGAGGAATAAATTGAAGAACTGATCCAAATCTATGTATTTTGTAGATTGGAATTAGGAATGGACAATAAATTTGTTGGGTGAACATTTCCCCATGAAAATATCAATTTCAAACCTCCCAAGACTGGGGAGTTTATCACACTGAGGTTTATGCAGCTCAGATCCGGGGTGACTCCTGGTTCAGCAATGTGCATTCATGTCATAACATGAATGTTTTATCACCTCTGGTTGTCCTTCTGTTGTCCTTCTGAATCGAGGGGGAATCGAATCCAAGGCAAGTCACGTGATGCAGATTCACGCAAAGCGGAGCGAGTGCAAATTGTATTACCACACCGGTGCATACCATGCAGATTCAATGATTCGAATTGGGACTCTTGCGCATGCTCAATGGGGGTCTGAACGCATCCTGAACCTTTGTACTTCTGGGGTGAAGAAGGGAGCCTGGTTCCACTTTCACGTGAATGCTAGCCTCACCTGAATGACTCCCTTCTATTTTCCCATCCCTGGCAGCCAAATGCAAATGGGTCCTTCAGCCCCCATCCATTTCAGCCACATCTACATCTATCCTCCTGTCATTCTCCTCATCTATTTCAACTACATCTATATCTATCCTCCGTGTCAGAGCCCCCATCCATTTATTATTATTATTAAGGAATTATTATTATTATTATTATTATTATTATTATTATTATTATTTACTGCAAATAATCAGTTAGAAGCTGCAGGTTTACTTGGAAGTAAATCCTTAGGCTCTGAAGAAGACCAATTTTGGAGGACTGCAGAAATGATCCAGTTTCCCTTATTCTCCATGCTCCCTAAAATACCACTTCCCTAAATCCAATCCACTCTCCTTCCCTTTGTAACAGTTGCCTTCTCTTAGGTTGCATCCACACTTGGGAGATAATCCAGTTTAACTCCAATTTCACTGTCCTGGCTCAGTGCTATGGAATTCTGGGAACTGTAGTGTCCTGAGACATTAAGCCTTCTCTGCCAGAGTGCTCTGGTGCCTCAGCAAACTAATAACTACTACTACTACTACTACTACTACTACTTCTTCTTCTTCTAAAAATAAATTATTATTATTATTATTATTATTATTATTATTATTATAAAACATTTTTAAAAATTATAATTATTATAATTATTCTCCATGCTCCCTAAAATACCACCTCCCTGAATCCAATCCACTCTCCTTCCCTTTGTAGCAGTTGCCTCTGGTTTAACTCCACTTTCACTGTCCTGGCTCAGTGCTATGGAATTCTGGGAGTTGGAGTTTGTTGTGGGCTCCTTGGCTCAAGGCTATGGAATTCTGGGAGCTGGAGTTTGTTGCTCCCCCCAGCCTCTGATGGCCTCCTTCTTGGCTCCCATCGCTCCCCCCAGCCTCCTGTTCATTCCCTCCATCCCTGTAATCTACCCTTCCAAGCAACGGAAGCAATTGGGGCAAAATTGCATTGCAGCATCATGGGAAATTTGCCTCTTTGGATGTTTGGGGGGTGTACCAGGAGGGAAGCAAAGTTGCATTCCACACCAGACCAATTTGGAGTGAAATCGAACTGAGCTTGAATGTGAATTCTGTGAATTTACTTTTGTACCGAATTCACCAAAATGAGGAGTCACTTTGGATTCACTGCAGAAGTGCCATGGAAGAAGCTCCCATAGAAATGAATCACATGTGATAACACATTCACGTTATGACATGAATCTGCATCGTTGGACCCGCAGTCACCCCGGATCTGAGTTGCAAAATCTCCAAAAAACTCCGTGTGATATACTCCTGGCAATTAGAAGAAACATTGCCTTGGAAACTGTGCACATTTCCAAGGGTTAGTGTGTGTTTTGGTGGAAGAAAAAGATGGATACAAAACTATTCATACATTTAGCAAATGTAAGCAACCAAAAAGGACAGTGGGGGGAAAATGCACACACAATACATTACTCAATTGGGTAATACTCAATGCAATAAAATGTGCACATTAAAAATGTACTAATATGTACACTTTATGGAAAATAAATACTGAAATCCAAAAAAAATCCATTTGGGAAGGAAAAAAGAAGTGTTGCCACTGAGTCTGGAACTGGGATTGCTATTTTGCTATGAGAAACATAGCAAAAGAATAAAATAAATAAAAAGAAAAAAAAGAAAAGGAAAAGAAAAGAAATGCTTGCATGTCTAAGAAGGATACAATTTTTTTTAAAAAAAAACAATTTATTTGCTACAGTCTTGGAGGATAATTGATGGAAATGCCCTCACTGAAGGGATTAATTTGAATCAGGAATTAAGTGTCTTTCCTTCTGTAAAATTATGTTCTATTGAAGGAAAGAAAAATATCTAATTAAATGTTTTGTAGATCAAACATATTTTATACACTTTCTTCTGCTTTTGTGTTGTCTGCAGTCATTTTGAAGCCCTGTCTCTTTCCCCACTCTTTTATATGCACAATCTGCCAACGCTGAATCATATAGATTTTAGTTTTATATACGTGTCCTGATCTCAAATGGCTGGTGAGTGGGTTCCATGTTGTTCTGGCAGTGAATTCACTCTAAGTTTTGGTCATACCTTTAATGGAAATAGCCAAGGTGTTGAACACTACTCCCCCTATAGGTTCAGCCCCATGGATAGCCCTTTTAAATCTCAGACTAACATTGAGAATGGATTCATTACTCCACTGACATGGAAATCATTCACAGCCATTGTAGACCTAAGAAATAGACTGAGGACAGATATCACATAAGTGATTCTATGCACATTGCCAGGTCTCTTTTATTAAAGCCAATGCAACTTAAAACTAGGTCACTCTGTTTGAAACGTTTTCCACGTATCGTTGAAAATTGCATACGCTTCATGTAATTTGATTACATTTTTCATTGATCAACAATTTGTCAACTCTTATGAAACTGAGATCATTTACAAACAATCGTATCTGTTAACTAGTGGAAGATCACTGCCCTGAGAATGAATGCAGTTAATTCATATTGCATCTCTGGAAGATCAGGCAACAACGATGATAAAAAACATTTTCAGTGTGGTTGAAATTAGCAAGATATTTCTTGCAATAAAAAAAATGAAGTTGAGTTATGAATTACAAACTTGGAAATTCTACAAAGTAGTTAATCATTTCTATTTCATACAAGTACTGAACTTGAGTCACAGATATCCATGATCCCACTTATACGGACCTATTGTGCTATTAATGGCTTGCAATTTACTTCATGCATCTAATAAGAAACAGAACGGATGGGCAGGGAAACACACTTGAACAGACTGGAAGAATGATTCTGCTGTGAGCCATTAACTGAGGTTAAATATTTTAAAAATCCTTACCATTGGATTGGTGTGATGATGATATCATCATGCAACATCACTGAAGGCAGCTTTTGCTTAAAGGGATCACTAGTGTGTTCCTCACATCCATCCTAGTTCAGCCCACTGCACTTGCCAAAATTAATGGGATTTTTGTTGCCTTTTTTGGCCCTCTAACCTCCCTTGCCCATTTCAGAGTGAACATTCCCAAATTCAGACTTTCATTTTAATTTTACTTTTCTTGCAAATGTGTAGTTTTGATTGGTCTACATCTGAAAGTGAATTAAAAGCATTTGCCTTCAAGACACAAGACACTATGTCCATTAGTGCTGAGGCTCTGCATCACTCATTTCCCCACATGGGCCTAGAATAGATCCCTAGTTAGCTCCAGCAGACCTATTTAATCCATGGCTTCTTGACACTCTTATGTAAATTAATTGATTCAGTGGCTTGGTACTCTAGTTGGGACTCTTGTGCAATAGCTTTCAAGCCATCAGATGAAGCAGATGAAGGACAATAGCATGCTGCATTGTTATAGCACTATGGCTGTTTCTTGTGGACTCCTGGGATTTGCAGATGAAGGAGAGGCATTTAGAATTCTCAGCCAAAGAGCTTTTAGGCCTCACTAAACTACAAATCCCAGAGTTTCACAGGAGGCAACCATAGCAGTTAAAGTGGAATAACAGTGCTATAACAGTATAGTGTGATACTGGTTGAAGTTTACAAAAGCTTATGCTATCAACCGCTTTCTCTCAGTTAGTCTCAAAGGTGTAACAAGAGCCCTTTGCCTAACAAGAATAACATGGCTATATCTTGAATTCCAGCATGAGAGTAAATCGATCAGAGCTTTTTTCCCAATGAAGTTTCCATAATTTGTGCAAGAAATTTCTCTTTTTTTCTTTGTGAAGCAAACTGTGAGTCTCCTGCCCCAGGCAAGCACAGAAGGATGGGCTGAAAAATAAAATACTTAACTGGTGAAAAGGCTGATTGATAAAAAAAATGTAGTTTTGCACAGTTAAGAATCTCAGCCAACATACTTTTGTGCAATTGTGCAAAAAGGTTTTCTTGCAAAAGTGAAAACTCTCATGTCTGAAAAGGGCAGGAGATGTCTCACAAACTCTCAGGCAAACACATGGTTTGTGTTCCTTGCAAGATAAGGGAGGATCTTATACACATATATTCTAGAAGCACTTTTAAAAATTGTCAGCCATTTAGTGTGTAAGCCTTCGGTGGAATTAGAGAAACCATGCAGACATCAAACGTTGGATCAGATGAAAGCAATCTGAATGTTCACTAAGCACTCAGATACTCTGGTGATGGGAGCGGAGTAGGACATAGCCTATTCAGAATGGGATAATATTTAGTGCTCAAAGAATGCCTGGTATTGTTGCTGTGCCAGGATTCTAGTTTCTCCTGCCAATCTAAAACATTGTGGGTTTTGTTCCTTGGTCGAGCAATTTCATTGTTATATTAAGAGAATGCCTCTTCTTCTAGAAGGAAGGTACCTGGTGGCCTTTTTAAAACGGATACCTTCCACTGATGTGACTTTATGAGGTTACATTTTCCCATTGATTTTACTGTGTTCTGCCAGGTCCAAATCCACATTTGAATAATTCCCTAGGCAAAATGATGGGCTTACTCTGTTGGTAGGACCTTTTGACCTTTCTTGGCAGCCGGGCCAGCCCAAGACATTTAGACACCTGACACAAAGGAAAAGATGGTTGTCCTCCCATGTACAAAAGCTGACTGGCTGGGCAGCTAAATCTTACTTCAATGGCTGCAATGTGATAGAGTCTTCCACCCCACTTGCATACCTTCCATTTGTCCCAGTATGGCAGGAACAGTTCCAAGTAAGCCTATATGAACCTGCTTGAGTTTTAAGATCCTTGGGGGAGGAACTTTGCTCAGTTCCACCATCCTTGTACATATATATGTTCAGCCAGCAGATGGGAGAGAGCCTTCTTGGTGGCCGCTCCCAACCTGAGGAATTTGCCCTTAAGGGAGATAAAGATGGCCCCTCTTTGTTTTCCTTCCGCCAGCAGGCAAAGACCTTTCTACTTGAGCAAGCATTTGGTGACTAATGGGTGATGCAAAAATATTTTTTAAGGGGTGTCCCATTGCTCTCTGTCTTTTGACCCCATATTCTGTAAATATTGTCGCTTATTTAGCCCCTGATGAATGTGATATGTTTCATTTTCTGTTCTGTTTCATGTTTTATTTCCTGTTTATATCCCCTAATAATGTCTTTTTAAATTTTTATATACTGATGTTTTAACTGTATTTTTTGTAAGCCGCTTTGATCACTTTCGTGGAAAGGCGGGATAGAAATAAAGATTATTATTATTATTATTATTATTATTATATTGTTATTGCCATGTTTTAAAATACCATGTTTTACATCATTTTAAGGTCTTGATTATTTTAATATGGTATCTTGCTTAAACTTTTTTTTATCATTAGAGTTTTAAAGATGTACTTTGTTTTAATTCATGCGGTGAGCTGCTTTGGTCCCATATTAGCAGAAAGGTGTGATATAAATAAAATAAATTGGTTTAAAATAAAAACAAGAAAAAATGGCTTCCTGCCAAAGCCAGAAGAAAGGCAGGATATAAATTAATAATTAAATAATAGAACATGGAAAAATGCTTCCCACCAATGTTTTAAGTTTATTAGGAGATGGATCACCAAAGACCACCCATACTTCCCTAACACAGGGCAAAAGGCCATGCTAGTTCAGGGATGATGGGAACTGAATGCTATGCATCTAAACGGAATTGGGTTGGAGAGGAGTGTTTCAGGGTGCTATGAAAGTCATCTTCTTCTCATGTGTGTATAAACAAATGACTCAGAGAGGAATCATTCCTCAGTTCCTTAATTCTTCCACATTTTCATAACTTTCTCTGTTTCTTATTAGACAGCTGCAATGGTTTGCATGAGAAGTCCATAATGATGCAAGGAGCACATATCTGTGATTCAAGTTCTTTAACCATTCACATTTGAAAATGAACAATGACTTCATTGTACTTCCATTATGAAAATCCAGTAGTGGTCTTGCAATTTGCAGTGTGTAATTTCAGGATTCCTCCTAAAATATTTTAATGCTTGTAACCAAATTGTAAATGTGTCTTGAAATTTCGCTGGGAGACTTGGCAAGTCTCCCAGCGAAACTGTGAATAATCTTTTATTAATAGCTTTTATTCTCAATGCATTTATTGCTCATTGGTTAATACATACAGTACAATGGTTCATAAAATGATCTGAATCTTACAATACTACTGCATAGTACTGTCTCTGGACCACCAGGATTCCCAGAACAATGTGGAAAACTGGTGAAATCTTTGTAAATGTATATTTGTTGTATCAGGAACAGAACATGCCCCAAGAATCCTGGATGCACTTTGAGACTTATTCTGTACAAAATACGCAGGTGGTATTTTTCTGCAGAAAACAGCATTTTCGGTGCAGGAAACAACATTTGCTAGGCATATTATTAACTCTGTGCAGAAAATGCTGTTTTCTATGTGGAAATATATGTGTAAATTTTGAGCAAAGTCCTGAACTATCAATAATCCTCAAAAACTGCAGTTTTTGAGAACTTTTTTTTGCAGTGGGAACTAAAATCACTAAAATTACTCCTTCCTACCATTTGGAACAAAATTAGCAAACAAGTGGACCTCTATAGGTAGCTTCATGTTCTCAAGCCCCTCAGCTAAACCATTTGCCCAGATTGCCTGTTAAATCCTATCCCTGAGACATGGAATTTCACTAATAGTCAATGTGGATATAGCCTGTGTGCTCTTGCTATTGACAGAAACATCATATTCCAAGTCTGGTAAACTAAATTTACCAGGTATTGTTCAATGGATAGAAGATCTCACTGCATTGGCTATTCATGAATGTGTCATTTATAGACACAAGAAAATGTGTTTTGGAAATAAAATCAGTTTATATTAATCTATATCCTAAGTATACCCCTTTCACTCTTTTTTTCTTTCTTGGTTTCTTTTCTTTAATACACATGCATGCATGCATGTGCGCACACACACACCCTTTGACACCATAAACTCTCTCCTACGTTGCACTCAACAACAAGCCAATTTAATTGTCATAGCCTTCCACCAAAGAATCTTAATTTTATAAAGGCATGGAGTATCTTTAATCCCCCAAAGCATGCATCGTAGGATTCCTTTGGACAAAGAAGTTGCTTTCAAACAATTGTTAAATCTGGGTTGTGCTTCCCCCAGCATGGTTATGTATCCAGGCTACTTTGATGAAATAGACCCAAAACTATTAAAAGTCATGTCATTCTACATTTTTTAGCCTTTGAGAAATTTTAAGGATCATGACCCTAAGTCTGCAGGACCTGAGCAGTGCTGCTGAGGATAGGCTGTCTTGGAGATGTCTCATTCATAGGGTCGCCAAGGGCTGAGGTTGACCTGAGGGCAGCTAACAACAAGGGCACTGTCATTTTTTCCTTTACCCCACCTATTCCACTGCTCTTAGGAACCTTCATCATATACGAAAATGCAGCCCTAGACTGCAGATACCAGTGAAGATGACAGTGCAATTGAATTTGCAGAAGAAGAAAAAATAGAATTTGCAAAGCCTGCAAGATGAAATAACAGAATTAACAGGAAAACTGGCAGTTGGGCAAAGGCCAGGATAGAAAACCAAGGATTAGGCAGTTTCTTCAATGTCACTGTAACACTAGTCAATAAAGAGTTTCCTTTTCTTGCAGAAGGTCAGACGGCAAGACATGCAGGTAATTTGGACTGCAGTAAAGACCCAGAAATATTTGTAGTGCTCTGACTGAATCTACTGATGGATAATGCTGGCCCATAACAATTTGCTGATGCACAGTAATGGTACCTAAACTCAGCCAGATTAGTTTGCTACCTCGGGCAGAAAATCTCATGAGGACCTCCCTCCTGCTCCTTGCAGAAATACAAGAATTTAATAACTGTTAGTAATTAATTTAGTAACTATCAATTTGCTGCCTTTTCATGCACTCATTGGCTTTCATCCTATTAGTAACATATGTAGGTACAAATCCACTTTTATGTCTTGTTTTGGTTGCTGCAGAGGTTGGTATTCTCTTCAAATTCCACAATGACCACAGCCCATTTTACTCACCATTTAGGCACTGTAGATTTGACCCAGCACTTCTGTGGCTAGTGGAGGGTGGTTGTTGTGGGGTGAGAGAATCAGCTGGCTATGTCCCCTAGCCAAATGTAAATCCTGGCAGATCTCAGTGGAGAATGTAGTCAACTCTACGTCTCAAGATGTTGGGACGTAGGCAGACACTTTTCTGAACCTCATCCACTCTGCCAGCCATGGCTGCAGAAAGTGCTTCAGTGATTAAATGGTGAGTTGGCAGAGGGATGTTGAGAGGAGAGGTGTAGTATAGTTCCACATGTGGAATGATTCTGTTACACTGTGCCGTGTAGACTCCCTGGCAAAATCATCATCAGGCTGAGGTATTGCCTCACTCTGTTTAAAAGAAAGGCTTATCCTGTTGGTGGAGTTGATTCAAACATTCTCTTTCTAGTGCAAATCACTTTTCCCTGGTGTGAAAATATGTCTATGTGTTTGCATGTGTGGGGCTGGTTATTTTAAACCTCTTACATAGCAAAATGTTGCCTCATGTGAATATGTCCAAGCCAACCTGGACTTTGTCAGATGGAGCGTCAACCTGATATTTTTTTAACATCCCATGTCAAATATGATACCATCATCACACATGAAGGTATTACCTCAGAATCAAGATGGATAAAAATCCTAAGTGTTAGACCCTAAATTGGGGTGGGCAACTCTAGTGGGCTTGGGCTCTTTCACCCTCCAGGGGTGCTTTCACACTACAGTTGCAGCTTGGTGAGGCACCAGAGCTTTCTGGCTCTAGGAATCCATAGGATGCTGCCATAGTAGTTAAAGTGGGATCATAGTTAGTGCTCTCATATAATTAGTGCTCTCATATAATCAGCCCCATGCACTCAGGTCTTCTGGGAGGAATCTGTTACAGCCTTTAAAAACAAGATTGTCTATGACCGCCCAGAGGGCCTTTTTGGCTGTCGCTTCCAGATTATGGAACAGCCTGTTGGATGAGATCCATCATATTACTACTCTAAACAGCTTTAAGAAAGCTGTTAAGATGGATCTCTTCCGGCAGGCCTTTCCTGAGTAAATCCCCAGCCACCAAAATAGGGATTCCAATCTTGGATCCAACCTTGCTACAGCCACTTGTCATTTATAATAATTTATTTTAAGTATGTTTTAACTCTAATATTGTTTAATTGTGTTTTAAGTAGGGGGGAATTGATGGCTAGGGAATGTATAATTTTTAATGTTGTAAGCTGCCCGATTGTGTTTTGTAGAGGGCAGGGTATAAATAGTTGTTGTTGTGTGTTGAGTGAGTTTGACTGTCCAAGGTCACCTCATGGGTTCCATGGGTTAGCCGGATTTGAAACCCTGGTCTCCCCGAGACCTAGGACTTATCGCACACAGAAACGAAACGTTCTAGGATGGGAGGAGGACTCTCGTGTGCGCGCACGACCTCCCAAAAACGGATTTTATCGCACACGCCCAAAAGTCCTCCAAGAGGCCCCGTTCCGTCCCCCGTCGCGCAACCCGTTTCGCGCCCGTCCTGACACAGCGCCATTTTTTGCCGACGAAGGTAATCAGTCAGGCAACAAATCCCGCCCGTCAGGACGGACGCGAACGGGTGCGCGACGGGGGACAGAACGGGGCCTCTTGGAGGACTTTTCGTGTGCGATAAAATCCGTTTTTGGGAGGTCGCGCTCGCAAGAGGTCCTCCCTCCGTCCTAGAACGTTTACGTTTCGTGTGTGCGTAAGGTCCCTAGTCTAATACTCAAATCACTACACCACACGGGGCTGTCTTCATCACTCGCACAATAAGAGGCTTAAAACTGATTTGAAGCCTACCTATCCGATGACATACAACATGAAACCAAGTGGAAAGTGGAAACACCACATGAAGCTGTGCTTCAGGGCTAAAAAATGGAGCAAAAAGAAACCTGATACTCCACCTTCATGTGGAACATGTGCGCCACCCCCAATACATAACTACAGCATGGTATGGTGCAGGAATGCAGGAAAGCCAGGGTGGTGTACAGAATGGTCTGGAAACATGCCACCTGGGAGTGGTGGGATGCAGCCACTGTGCTATTGCTACCCTATCAATCATAGATCATAGAATCATGAATCGTGAGTTGGAAGAGACCACTAGGGCCATCCAGTCCAACCCCCTGCCATGCAGGAATCCAAATCAAAGCATCCCGACAGATGGCCATCCCGCCTCTGCTAAGACCTCCAAGGAAGGAGACTCTCACCCTCCGAGGAGTGCATTCCACTGTCGAACAGCCCTTACTGTCAGGAAGTTCCTCCTATGTTCAGTGGAATCTCTTTTCCTGTAGCTTGCATCCCTTGTTCCGGGTCCTGTTCTCTGGACAGCAGAAAACAAGCTTGCTCCCTCTTCAATATGACATCCTTTCAAATATTTAACAGGGCTATCATATCACCTCTTAACCTTCTTTTCTCCAGGCTAAACATCCCCAGCTCCCTAAGTCTTCCTCATAGGGCATGGTTTCCAACCCTTCACCATTTTTGTCGCCCTCCTTTGGACACGCTCCCGTTTCTCAATGTCCTTTCTGAATTGTGGCGCCAGAACTGGATACATATTTAGGTGGGCCTGACCAAAGCAGAATAAGTGGCACTATTACTTCTCTTGATCTAGACACTATACTTCTATTGATGCAGCCTAAAATGCATTGGCCTTTTTAGCCGCCACATCACACTGTTCACTCATGTTCAATTGTGACTCTATGACTCCTAGATCCCTTTCACACGTAGTTTCATTCAGCAGGTGTCACCCATCCTATATCTGTGCATTTTATTTTTCCGCCCTAAGTGCAATACCTTACATTTTTCCGTGTTGAATTTCATTTGTTAGCTTTGGCCCAGTCTTCTAGTCATTCAAGTCATTTTGAATCTTGATCCTGTCTTCTGGGGTATTAGCTATTCCCCTAATTTGGTTCATCTGCAAATTTGATAAGTATGCTCCCAATTCTGTCACCAGGTCATTGATAAAGATGTTGAATAGCACTGGGCCCAGGACAGAGCCCTGTGGGACCCCACTGGTCACTTTCTCCAGGATGAAAAGGGCCATTGTTGAGCACCCTTTGGGTTCGGCCGGTCAACCAATTATAGATCCATTTAACAGTTCCTTTGTCTAGCCCACATTTTACAAGCTTGTTTGCAAGAATGTCATGGGAAACCTTGTCAAAGGCCTTAGTGAAATCAAGATATACTATATCCACAGCATTCCCTTCATCTACCAAGCTGGTAATTTTATCAAAGAAAGAGATTAGGTTTGTCTGGCATGACTTGTTGAAAATGTTTTTTTCATTTGAGCATACAGGTGCATGGGTGGCCAGCTGCACTATTGACCCATTGACTTGTCACATACCCTATGATACAAAAGTATGACAAACATGGCAGGTCACTAATAATGCAATGGATGTAGTTAAAACATACAGAAAGCAGACAGTCCAATGGGGGCATGAGATTAGGGGGGAGGTGGGCATTTGCACAGGGCCTCCATGATTGTGCTTTACCAATGTGTCACTGGGCACACCAACACACTGTATGGGTGGTGTATCATTTGTGCAACTGTGTGGCTGGTCACATGGCATATCGAATGGGATGGCAGCTGGGTGGGCAGATAGATAATTCCAGACTCAAGTGGTGTGTTCATGTGATGGTGAGGCTCAAGAGGTGAGGCTTGATGTCACGTGGTGTGGACTGCCTGTGGGTATTCGGCCTGCCTTTTCATAGCAGGTCATGCTAAAAACTGGGACCAGTCCGGTTTTTCCTGTCCATCTGCTAAGCCCCACTGTCTTTCTATTAGAGATTTTATCATGTCAGAAAAAGCATGTCTGTATTGCTGGTATGCATGATATTAGAGAGGTCAACCCAGCTGTTCTTTGTCATAAAGGTGAGCTAAGAGCATTTGTGTAATTGCATTCACAGTGCTGTGGTGTGTGAAAGTACTGCTGTTCACCCAATGTTTCTAAGCATCAGCGGTGTAAAAAGCTGTTGCAAATAAATTGACAATGTGGCACTACAAATGGGTGACTCTCTGCACTTTTAAGACACAGCTTAGAGCAATTGCACAAGTTAAGGTCACTGGGGATTCTCTGTGCTTGCAATTTGTGCCCTATTATGGTATAATTCACTTAGGAGCAAGTCACTTGCTATTTCAAGAGGGAGCACAGGCAGTTCCCATCTTAAGAGACCTGACTTGTCAAATCTAAGTGCTCTCATTATAATCATTATTTCAGTGGTGAGACGGATTGATGGTATTGTCAACTTATTTTTCCCCCAAAGTAGGACTGTCAGAAAGCATTCCAGAAAGTAACATAATGTGGAATATGTAACTGAATTAATTAGAACAGCATTTAACAAAGCAGTTTTACAGTAATGTTTTCCTGCAGCATGGTTAACATGAAATATTATTTATTATGAGGATGTTTTCAGACTTTTGAGTTTAATCTCTCTTTCTGATTTGTCATTATATAACAAGATCCAGTAAGCCAGCATGTTGTAGTAGTTTGAGCATTGTGGTATGAATTTGGAAACCAGGATTTGATTCCTCACTCAGCCACGGAAACCCACTGGGTGACCTTGGGTGAGTCATATACACTCATCCTCAGAAAACACTGTGATATGTTTGCCTTAGGGTTGCCATAAATTGGAAATGGCTTGAAGGCACACAATAACCATCAGGACAAGATCCAGCACTACCTAAGTGATTCTAGGAAATAAAGTTTAATGGTTGTGCCAAAAATTCTACAGTGAACATTTTAATAGACTTTTTAAAAAAGACCTCAGAACTTAACTTTTTTATTCCATTCTTTAGTACCCAGAACCCAACGGCAGACTGAATGCCACTATTTGTTTCTTAACAGCCTCTTTAATTCCAATAGTAGTGATGTTACACAGCCAATTAAATTTGGCAATATAACAAAATTACATAGAGGGGAAATAAAGCTAATGCAAGAAGAATGATGCTAAGATTATGGAGAACTTTGAGTTTACTTAATACATATGCATTGCATATACGTATGGGATATAGTTTCTATAGCTTGAATAATTAATGGTCCCTGGATCAGAAAGTGGTATGTTACATTTCCATAATCGGGAATTATGGCATGTCTTTCCCCTATCTTTCCAAACCCCACATTTCACCCGCTGAAGCCCCCTAACACTGCTATTTACTGGTCAGTGGAAGTGGGGAACAGAAAAGTGTCTGGCTCTGTTCCTGTAGTAGGATGCACAGGACCGAAGATGAAGTAATTAATGTGTGCCCAGCTACAGAACACAGCCAGATGCATTTGCAACATCCCTGTTCTTCAAAGACCAGTAAACAACTGCAATTTTTACAGCAGCCAAATGGTGGAGTTTGGAGGATGAGAGACAGGTACCATAGTTCCACCTGACAGAGGTTTAAGGTACTTCTCAATTCAGGAGCTGTTATTGATTAAAGCTATAGGAGCATCTGCAACCCTTTTGCCTGTGGAAACAGTCATTTACATTCAGTTACAGCTTCTGAATTTATAAACCACATTTTCTTATCTTCATGGTCATTGTGTTTATAAAGCCCTGATTTTGGCACCCCCCTTTTTGGTGTTTAATGTACCAAATTTATACTTTAATGTATACTTCAAATGTCTGAGCAGGTAGAAACTTAACTTTGGATACAGACCGCCCAAAAGGACAGTCTCCCGTCGCCCTCATTTGTTGCGTGAGGGAGCCGCAGCAGACAAACCGCACGACTCCCTCGCACAACAAAAAGAAGTCGCAAAAAGTGAATTCTTTCTGCGGTGCCAATGGCACACTTGCGGCATTATAATGGAGCTGAGACGTGTGGACGCTAGACGGCACCCATGTGTATAGGGCGCCACCATTTTTACGCCCTCGTTACATGCGAGGGGCAAGGCACATCAGGAAGCGCCGCTCCTCATGCGTAATGACGGCGCCCGATACGGCCCGTCTATACAGCGCCTTTATGTATTTAACATATTTGAGCTCTACCCCACCTTTCAGAGAGTTTCCAGAACAAAATAAAACTTCAATAAAACAAACTAAAAAGCACTATGATATAGAAAGAAGAACACAAAATGTATTATTATATTATTATATTTATTTTGTATCCTACATTATATTTGTATTATATTATTATGTTTGGGCTCAAAGCGGCTTACAGTATAAAAGGACAATATAATTAAAAGCATTCAAAAAGTGAACATTATCATACAATTAAACTAACTACAGTATTAAAACACAGTATCAAGTTAAAGGAATAATATACAATTAAAATAAAGATAAAAAGCTATTAACACAGTAAAGTTTAAAATAATACTAGCCCGTTCTTTAAAAACTTTTATATTTTAAAAACCTGTTGAAATAAAAAGGTTTTATCCTGCCGACAAAAGGACAAGGAGGGGACTATCCCGGCCTCACTGGGAAAGAGTTCCAGAGTCTATGGGCAACCACTAGGAAGGCCCTCTCTTGCATCCTCACCAATGGTGCTTGCAGTGGTGGTAGGGCTGATAGAAGGGTCTCTCCTGATGATTTCAGGGCCCAAGCCATCTAATACAAGGAGATGTGGTCTGCCAGATAGCTTGAACCTGAGCCATATAGGGCTCTATTGGTCTTAATCAGCACTTTGAATCATGCCTGGAAACAAACTAACAGCCAGTGAGGTTGTTTCAACAGGGGAGTAGTATGGTCTATATAACCTGCCACAATTAACAGTCTGGCTGCAGCTCTTTGGGCAGCTGAAGATTCCAAACACTGTTGAAAGGCAAGCCCATGTAGTGTGTTACAGTAGTCCAAGTGGCATGTAACCAAGGCATGTATCACTGGGGCCAGATCTGACATCTCAAGGAACGGTCACAGCTGGCACACAGGCTTTAAATGTGTAAAAGCACTCCTGGCCACTGAAGAAATCTGGGCTTCCAGGTTCAAAGCTGAGTTCAGGAGTACACCTAAATTCCAAATCTGGGTCATCAAGGGGATTGTAGCCCCTCTAACATAGGAGATTATTGCATTACTAATAAACCCGATTTACATCTTCCGAGTTACATTCGAAGCCAGGTATTATTGCATGGATTTTTCCACTGTTACTGCCTCCCGACTGCATCTAAGCAAAAATCTGCCCTCAGTTGGCCAATATGCAATGCCAGGAAGCTCCTGAAAGGGAAAAGCAGCTGGTTGAGGGTGGATTTTTGCTGGATTTTTGCCTCAATGCATTTGGGAGGCAGCAATAGCGGCAAAATCTATGTGATAATACCTGGCTGCATCCCAAATTTGAATGTAACTCGGAAGAGATAAATCGGGTTTATTAGTAATGCCACAAGCTCCATAGGCTGAATCCATGTTCCCCGCTCTCCCCTTTGACTGATCAGGAGCACGTCTGTCTTGCCTGGATTAAATTTCAATTTGTTGGCAGCAGCATAATTTAAATAGTAGAATTAAAGCAAATGTTAAGCAGGATAACAGAAAAACAGAGGTGGGTAAGAAGTGGATCTGAGTTCCAATCCCTTCACAGAACCTATTGGGATTGTCCCTATTTCACAACTGACATTGCTGCTAAAATATGGCAGTACAACAGCAGCTGAATGTTTCTTTAAATCAGCCACTGATTGATTTCTTAGAGACCAGTAACTGACACATCAGCCACTGTATATCAGTGAAAGGTTGAATATAGTTATATGCATATTCCAACTACAGCCCAATAATAAGTCCATTTGCTTGCCAGAAGGGGAAAATTTATGAGTAATAATAAAGTGTTGATGTTCCTTGTCATTGCTCCAGTTTTGAGACAATAGAAGCAAAGAAGTTTGTTTTTGGCAGCTTCTCCTGTCATTTTGTGGATGCTCTGGAAATTCAAATTTTATTTATTAAGAAGTTCTGTAATGAAAGCTGGTGACTAGCTTGTTAACCTCCAGCCATGATATTTTCACACCATTTGTGATTTCTAACAAAGAAACAAAACTCAGTTTTAAATACTTACTTTCTTTGTTTTCTGCAGTTTTCCTTCAGGGTTTTATGTAATTATTATATACAGATCTCCTTGCTTGTATAACCCTGTTTCCTTATATTTTGGTAGGTACACAATTTTCATTAAATACCAATAGGATGCAATAAATCTATTATTCAGCTGTTGTTCTGAAAGTCCAATAATATGATCTCCTGTCACTTTGTGGTGACAACTATCTGTAGACATTTTAAACAGATGGGCTTAGTTACTGTTGCTGATGCTTGTATGTGTTCTGAATAAGGTATTTCTTTGGCAAGATTTTGCTTTGAACTCTTTATTTTATTGACTATCTGACCTCACCTGGAATACTGTGTCCAGTTCTGGGCAGCACAATTCAAGAAGGATGTGGACAAGCTGGAGTGTCCAGAGGAAGGTTACCAAGGTGGCGGCGGTCTCCCAGTGCTGCTGTTTGCTCCGTGAGGGAGCTGCAGCAGCCAAACCGCGTGACTTCCTCGCGGAGCAAAAAAGAAGCTCCAAAATGAAGCTTCTTCCTGCGGCGCGGTTATGACGCCGCGAGGATGCACAGCGTCCGCTACGTCAATATGGCAGCCCCCATGTGGAAGGGGTGCCGCCATATTGTACGTATTGACTACGTATTAGGGTTAGGGGGGTGCGGAAGCACCGCCCCTTCCTAACCCTAATACGTATTCAATACGTATTTTTTGGCGGTTTGTAACCCGCCCAAAATAGTGAAAAGTCTGGAAACGATGATGTAGGAGGAATGGCCTAGAGACCTAGGTATGTTTAGCTTGCGGAAGTGAAGGTTAAGATGTGACATGATAGCCATGTTTAAAAATGTGAAGAGATGTCATATTGAGGATGGAACAAGCTTGTTTTCTGCTGCTCCTGAGAGTAGGGACTGTTTCACAGGAGGCAAGCATGATAAAAACGAGGTTAAAATGTGGTAATAGCATGATCGGGGGAAAGATTATCACATCTCTGCATGCTTCTTCTGTTTGTGTCCCATGCATAAACAGCACACATCATTGGGTAATAACGTATTCACATTATTCAAAGCACCAGAGCAGCTTCTGGCTGCTTTGGGGCATGTGTCATATGAACAGCATGTTCCTAAAGAAGCAGCTGGAAGCCACTTTTTGGCCAAAGTGAGGGCCCTATATAACTCCAGGAGCTCTGAGTGCCATGTGGCATCCAGTTAAAAGTTATGGAAATGATGTGATCTGTATTCTTTGAAAAGTACAGCCATTTGGTGATGGATATGTCTCTGATCTCAGGTTTTTAGCAGTTGGACCTTACCACAAGATTTACAGAATGAACCATGTTCCTTCAGCTGATAGAGAAATCTGTTTGTCTTTGGAGCTTATTGCTCAGCATTTTAAACTGGCTCCAGCCTCCTGTGCTGGAGCTGGGATGTGAGATGGAGGCGAGGATTATTGCACACTAAATCACAACTGAATCGCTGGCTGCCATCAGCCCAGGTCCAAGCTGCGCTTCGCTAGCACCTTTTAGAAGTCAGAAAGCTTTCCGGCTTCTAAAAAGTGCTGGCAGAGCATGGCTGGGACCTGGCTGGGACCAGGGCTGATGGTGACTGCAGCGTTTTAGTGTGCGGAATCCCTGTCTTCATCTCGCATCCAGGCTCCAGCCTGGGAGGCTGGAGCCAGTTTAAAAGGACGAATGATAAGCTCCTTTGTTCCATATTTGATTTAAAATATCAGATGTTTTCATGGGAAAAATTGAAAACTTATTTAAAACAAGCAAACAAATAATAAATTCTAATTTCTGAATCAGCTAAATGAAATATGTAGAGCTATTCTCAGCATAAGAACCAGTGTGGTGATATGGTTTGAGTGTTGACCAGGGATTGAATCCCCACTCAGCCATGGAAACCCCTAAGAGAAGATACACTCTTTCGGCCTCAGACAAAGGCAATGGTAAACTTGCTCTGAACAAATCTTGCCAAGAAAACTGCATGATGTGTTTACCCTTAGGGTTGCCCTAAGCTGGAAATGACTTGAAGGCACACAGCAACAATTCTCACGATAGAGAGAATTATGTTGAACCTGTCTGCTGTATAGATGTTTAAAATGAGGAGCCTAAAAGTGGCAATTCTAACACAGTATGAGCATGGTCAAATGGAAAAGGATTCAATCCGAGGCTTTTAAGACTTAAGCACTTAGAGCCCTGGCTATGGATGGATGATTACAGGCTACCAGTCAATTCCTGACACATACAATTCATTTTAATCTGAGCTTCTTTCCAATCCCACATTGGAAGTAATTTTGTGAATTTTAGCTAGTTCATATTGCAATGAACTGAAATAAAAACCTCACTTATCCCTAATCATTGAGAAAGACCTAGCTCCTAATGGCTATAGCCTTTCATTAGCTATGGGAACCTGAAGACACTTGCTTCTGTAACTCTTTTACTTTCATTGGCATCTTGTCGCAAACTGTTTTTTATAAAAAGAGAAAACGTGGAAGTCCCACTACACATGACAAGCATATGGTTGATATTGTATAATCCTGTTAGACCATGACCATAATTGTCTTCACAAGGTAGTAAAACTCTGAAACATGCCAGGAGAGTGTTGATCAGTTCAGTTGTTGGGATTTATTGGTTAATATTTTTTTTGGTCAACAAAATCAAGCCAGTTAACTATAAAAAAGAGTTTTTCACTGGCTGGCAGCCTGTTTTAAAAAAAAAGCCACACCCTGTTCAAATGAAAGATAAATGCTTTGTATCTCATTTCAAAGGGAGAGAATGATTTGCTTATTAAATATGAACAATGTTTTTCAGAAAGATTTGACAATTTATGATGAAGCCAGCATGTGGAAGTCAGCACAAAGCTGCTCGTATTGCAGAGGACTGAGAAGTCAGGCTTTGAAATGTTGCATATTTTCTGACATAATTAATTCTGCAGGAATGATTCCAGATGTTCTTGAGAGATTTTATAGAATGGATTTTGTGTGTAATGGTAGTTCTCAAACAAGGTGAAGGAATAGTAAATCTTTTTTTTTTAAATACAACTGTAGTCTTATCAAGAGTTGCAAACTGATTTTGATGTTCTGAGGAAGAATTTTCAGAGAAGTTGGAAAAGTGTGCCAGCTGTGCAAAAACCTCATGTTTACAGCTGCACACATTGTATTTCAGAGGACATTAAGCTATATTTGGCCCAGGAACAGTGGCTTTCAGTTTGGTTTCCAGGTTCTAGGAAACTTTGGAATCCCTCCTCCTTCTCCTCTTTATTTGTATCCTGCTTTTCCCCCAAACCCGAGATTCAAAGCAGCTCACAGTTTAAAAGAAAAATGCAAATTAAAGACATATACAAAAAGTGAACATTTAAATAGAATTAAATTATTCACATTGTTAAAAGAATTCAAGCCTCAAATTAAAAGAATAGCATGCAATTTAAAAAAGATAAAAAGCTATTAAACAATTCGGTTTAAAACAATACAACGCCTCCTAGCAAGTTCTTTAAAACCTTTCTGTTTTGAAAGCCTGTCAGAATAAAAGTTTTAGCCTGTCAGTGGAAGGATAACAAGGAAAGAGCCATGCTAGCCTCCCTGGGAAGGGAGATCCAGAGTCTGGGTCAGCCACTGAGAAGGCCTTCTTTTGCATCCCCCTGAACAGTGCTTGTGATGGTACAGTAGTGGGACGGAGAGAAGGGACTCTCCTGATAATGCTCATACAGGGAGATATGGTGTACAAGTTAGCTTAAAGTTAGAAACTTATCAGAAGCATATCCAGAGCATGGGAGTAGCTAATTATAAATAACCGCTTTACTTTCCAAAGCATTAAGGTATAATTCCATTCCATTACACTTGCAATCTAACAATGAATAGCTATTTGCTGAAAGAGGTGTAGACCATATCTTGTTGAACCACTTTTGTACTGCTTCCCTCAAGGCAATGTGTGTGTGTGTGTGTGTGTGTGTGTATGATGGTGTCCCACCATCTTATACATATGGCTTCATTTGTTGTTGTTGTTGTTGTTGTTGTTGTTGTTGTGTGCCTTCAAGTCATTTCCGACTTATGGCAAATCTAGGCTAGGAGTTTTGTGGGGCTTTCTTGGCAAGATTTGTTCAGAAGGGGTTTTCCATTGCTTTCCCCTGAGGCTGAGAACATGTGACTTGCCTAAGGTCACCCAGTGGTTTTCATGGTTGAGTGGGGAATCAAACCCTGGTCCGCAAAGTCAGTATTGAAGTGTAATTGAACTGTTAGTCAATTCAGATTTTGGTCATGGAATGAGGGGAGTCACCAGCTGTCCTATGCCTTTGTGATAACACTGCCACTTTTCCAGATATCGTGTCTCCTAGTCACTTAGATAAATAAAAAATAGTGGTACAGTATTTTCTACAGCAGTGTCTGAAGATCATGAAGAGAGGAAGTGGTTTTCAAAGTTCCCAGCAAGCTAGGTTTCCATATACTAAGCAATAAACAAAAAGGTAAGAATGCATCCTGAGCACATGCACCACAGAAATACCTCTGGGTTCCAAAAGACAGTAAATTACTGGGAAACTTTTAACAACTTCAAATGAAAAAGAAATACTTCTATTTTATTACTGTGTTAAGAGTAACACACACAAAGCAAATCAGATCATTATTCACCATAAATCAACACATTCATTTATAGCACATTTACCTTCTCGTTTTTGGGATTTTTTTTTTTAAAAAATGAGTATGATTTGTTGAAAGATGTTCAAAGGAGAGTAACAAAAATGATAAATGCTATGAAACATGGGGTTAAAGAGGAATGAGAACATGATAGTTATTGAGAAGGTGTACATCAAAGGATATGATGATATCTGGTGGAATGAATTATCCATTTTAGTCACTGAGAATAAAAATAGAAGGAACAGGAAATATTGGGAAGAGCATAAAAATAAATAAAAATAACTTGAAAGATAGCTCATACATGACTTAAGCAAACAGTCAATGTATCTATGTAGCAGAAATTATATTGAACGGAAAACTGGTTATCCCATTTTGTGGGTAATATTGCTAATTTAAAATATACTTTTCCTAATGAGAAGATAAAATGGTTGATTGCTGTTTTTAAAGAAGCTGCTCTTTCATTATGAAAAAGTCAATTAAGTCAATTAATCACATTACCTTTAATCAATGAATTGCTTAATTAAAGGGGTAATCCTCTATTCCAGATAGTTTTGCAGGCAGATAATTTGCATACAGTTGACCAAAATGTACCTTTTGAAGCAAAACGCACCCACTTCTGTTGATTTTGGATGATTTCAGCAGGTATCTGTTTGGGAAGACATCCTTGTCTCTAACAGGGAGAAGTTGTATCCAGTCTTTTTAGATGGTGTCCGGCCTTTGTAGTTTTGGAAGCACATCCATATTAAAAAGTAATATGTTTTATGAAAAAGTATTGTTTGTTTTAGGATGCTTTTCAATTGATTATTTTTTAAAAAAATAATCACACTTTCCTGTATTCAGCCATAAAAGAAAACTGCAGTTTGTTTCCACAATTACAATCAGCATTTTTAATTTCATCAACAGGGTGAAGGGTCTGGAAACCATGTCTTATGAAGAGAGACTTAGGTAGCTGGGTAGGTTCAGCACAGAGAAGAGAAAATTAAGAGTTGATATGATAGCCATGTTTAAGTATTTGAAGGGGTGTTATGGTGAGGATGAAGCAAGCTTATTTTCTGTTGCTCCAGAGAATAGGGCCCAGAACAATGGATTTAAAATAGAGGAAAAGAGATTCCAGCTCAACATTAGGAAGAACTTCCTGACAGCAAGAACTGTTTGACAGTCGAAGATGATCTCTTGGAAAGTGATGGAGTCCTCTTCTCATCAGAACAAGTGATCAGTATTGATGGCAAATGTGCCAGATGGCTTAGCAGCACACTTATTCAGACAACTGCCCTGGTGTGAAAACTGCGGGCTTCATAATCATAGAATAATAGAGTTGGAAGAGACTGCAAGGGCCATCTAGTCCAACCCCCTGTCATGCAGGAAATCCAAATCAAAGCATCCCCGACAGATGGCCATCCAGCCTCTGTTTAAAGACCTCCAAGGAGAGAGATTCCACTACATTCTGAGGGAGTGTGTTCCACTGTCAGACAGCCCTTATTGTCAGGAAGTTCCTCCTAATGTTGAGGTGGAATCTCTTTTCCTGGAGCTTTCATCCATTGTTCCTCGTCCTGTTCTCTGGAGCAGCAGAAAACAAGCTTGTTACCTCCTCAATAAGACACCCCTTCACATATTTAAACAGGGCTATCATATCACCTTTTAACCTTCTCTTCTCCAGGCTGAACATCCCCAGCTCCCTAAATCGTTCCTCATAGGACGTGGTTTCCAAACCCTTCACCATTTTAGTTGCTCTTCTTTGGATATGCTCCAGTTTCTACATATCCTTTTTAAATTGTGGTGCCCAGAACTGGACGCAATATTCCAGGTAGGGCCTGACCAGAGTAGAATAGAGTGGCTCTGTTACTTCCCTTGATCTGAACACTATACTTTTATTGATGCAGCCTAAAATTGCATTGGCCTTTTTAGCTGCCGCGTCGCACTGTTGACTCATGTTCAACTTGTGGTCTACTTGGACTCCCAGATCCCTTTCACATGTAGTTTCATTCAGCCAGGTGTCACCCATCCTATATCTGTGCATTTCATTTTTCTGCCCTAAGTGCAGTACCTTACATTTGTCTGTGTTGAATTTCATTTTGTTAGCTTTGGCCCAGCTTTCTAGTCTATTCAAGTCATTTTGAATTTTGGTCCTGTCCTCTGGAGTATTAGCTATTCCTCCTAATTCGGTGTTATCTGTAAATTTGATGAGTATGCCCTCAATTCTGTCATCCAAGTCATTGATAAAGATAACCTTTTAAAATGTCTGTTAAGCAGGGTATAGCCTGGTTCTGGCACAGAATATACCAAATGTTGTCAGGAGTGATACGGCAAGAACCAGAGTTTGGGATATACATTGTCCAAACATGACAATTGCAGAAGAGAGCCAACAGTTCAGTGTTACATAGACTTTAATGTAGCTTTGCATTATCAGAATTTTCCATAAAATTTATACAGGACTGTGTATAGTTTGGCATGAATGTTTACCGTGGGAGTCTTGAAGGGGAGGCCCGGAGTTCTGTCCTAGTGCCTACTCAGGTTACTCAATATGGATAGTGAGAGAGCTGCTGCACTTCCCTGCAACAGCTGTGGGATGTTTCTTTTCTTGCCAGTGGATGTGGGTAGTTACACCTGCAGCAAGTATAAGTTGTTTGTCTTGTTGGAGGGGAAGCAGGGACGTAGCTAGGATTTTAGGAAGGGGGGGGGTCAGACTACGTGCCCCCATTATAATGGGGTTGGGCTGCGGTGGCCACAGCAAGCACAACACCATTCATTTTTCTAATGGAAGGGGGGGTCCGGTCCCCAAGAACCCCCCCCCTTGGTACGTCCCTGGGGGAAGGTCCAGCAACTTGAGGCCCATTTATCCACTCTCATTGTGAAGCAGGAGTTTTCTTAGCCAGACCAGACCAGACTGTTCAGGCTGATAGTAAAGTTAATGAAGAGTTGACAGAACTGCAGACCAGATTTCTATGTGTAGTTCAAGTTATCTATAGATAGAATATTGTAGTGATACTAACATGGGATGAGTAGTGGTGTTTTTCAGTGTAGTCACTGGCATACTTCAAATAAATGCTTTATTCATTTTTGGGTCACATTTTTGTCAGCATCCCAGTTTAAGTGTGGACATTTTGTATGGAGAATAATTGTTTTCAGATGATATTTATTGGCAAATATTTGTGGTACTCAGTAAAAATAAACACAAGTGTGATAACATTCACAACTATTAATGTAGAAGCATTCCTCTTTTAATAACTATTCATGGAGCTTTCCTTTTTTTAAACAACCATTCATGAAATATGACCATGATTGTACCCCCATGATGCCACGTAGTGCTGCCTTTGAAAACAAAATCAGTCCTAAAATAAGGTTCAGTAGTGCATCTTATCAACAAAGTCAAGTTCAGAAAAAAGAGCAAGAAGAATACATTGCAACAAGAATAATGGAGTATTCTAACAGTAGTTCCTTCATGTTTTTAAAATTATGGTTCAATTAAAGGATTAATTTATATCCTGCCATTTGGTGAAAAAAGAGCTAATAAAATACAGATGTCAAAAAAAATAAAATAAAAATATAACATAAAAACAAATCAACTAAAAACTCAATTAAAACCAGAAAAATATCCATTAAACAGTACCCAACTTGTTAGACACCCTTGAATAGGTTAGATTAGATGATTTTCAAGGTTTCTTCTAACTCTGTCATTCTGTATGGTTATTACTGGTTGTCAGCTGAGTGCTGGCAATGTGGAATGGCAGTTTCGGTTGACTAGGACTAAGAAGGGCATCTATGAAGGAATAATAAATAATAATAATAAATAAATCGTTTCTTTATAGCCTGCCTTTCCTTGAGATCAAGGCGGGTTACAACATCTTGGGAACAGCAAACGATAAATATACACATTACAATGTACAATTCAAACATAAAAAACAAAAGTTAAAAAAACAGTTTAAAACATAAAAAAGACTAGCCAAAATGCAAGTGCAAAGGAGGGGGGAGAGGAAGTGTTACAACAACTAGGGGAAAGCTTGTTCGAAGAGAAAGGTTTTGAGTCTCTTCCTGGAAAGGTCGAGGGAGGGGTTCGAGCGGAGCTCTACGGGAAGCAAGTTCCATAACTGCGGGGCTGAGATTGAAAATGCCCTTTGGGCAGTCCCAGAGTGTTTCGAGGGTGGAACCCTCAGAAGTTGCTTCCCGGCTGACCTGAGTGTGCAGGGCGGATTATATGGGGAGAGGCGGTCCTCCAAGTACCCTGGGCCCAAGCCATTTAGGGCTTTATAGGTTATCACCAACACGTTGTATTGTGCACGGAAGCGAATAGGCAGCCAATGTAGATCTTGCAGAACAGGTGTTATATGGCTGGTCCTGGAACATCCAGTGACAAGCCTGGCTGGTCCATTTTTTGCATGGGTCAGGCCAGCTTGGCAGCTTCTCTGAACCCGGTTGGTGTTGCGTTCGGGGTAGGGTTGGCGGTGGCGTTCCTTCAGAACGGCCTTTGTGGCGGCAGCAGAGGTTCTGGATCAGGTAGGCATAATAATAATAATAATAAAACTTTATTTTTAGCCCGCCTTTCCAGAGATCAAGGCGGGTTACAGCATATAGACCATACAATCCAAATTACAATAAAAGCATCAAGCAATAAAATATCAATTAAAACATACTACAGTACAATAACTTTCCAAACTAGCACAAAAGTGCAACAGTGAGGGGAAAGAAGGAGTTACTTCGGGGGGTATTAGAGGTATGCCTGCTGGAAGAGGCATGGTCCAGAAGGTTGCATAGTACTGTATTGGGAGTCCCTATGGGACACGGGAGCGATGAGGGCATACGTTGTGGTCATTGCGGGGGCCATAACGTGACACTGCTTCCTGGTGACTAGGGGCTTTAGTTAAATGCAATCTGCGGGTTGCACGAATACGAGAGGGCGTTAATCTAGCCCCTAGCTCATCCTGATGCCTTGCTTTATATGGCATGCCATTTATCCTACAACGGCGGGTTGTAAGATGATCCAGAACTCATGCTTTTGGCCAAACCTACCTTTTGTTGATGCTTGCGTTAATAAAGTTGTGGCCTTTCCTCCACATGCGGCTTTGTGTTTTTATTGTGGCGACGCCCTCACAGGCAATATTGTTACTGCATCTCCTCCCTGAGTGATCAACCAAGATAGGCAAGGATCAAGGGGGCACATCCTCCTCCTTACACTTCCAAGAAGCTTGTCCACTTCATCGGTATTTACAAACTCAAAGTGATCCAGTCTAACATAGTCCACGGAGTCACTGGACGCCTCTCTTATAGTTTCTGTTATAATACCGGTGTTAAGATCAGCCCTTATCTGAGAGATTTGATCAGCGATAAGTCACAGCAGGCTTTAGTTGGCTCTAGAAGAGGGTCCAGGGTGGGAGTTCGCTGGGTTAACTCTTTAACCACCCTGAACAGCTCTGCTGGACTAGACTCTGCTGAAGCAATGCAAGCAGCATAGAACACTTATTGATCAGATGAATAGGGAATTACAGTAGCAGAATAAATCCTATTACCACTGCATTTTTTCATTTTTTCAATGGTGCTTGATTTTTGCAGCATACACAAATATCGATGATGAATTGGTGGAAATGTTAACCAAAGTTTATGCAGTAGGTGTATAAGAGGTTTTAATAAAACATCAGCCAAGACATTTCAACAATCCAAAAAGATTAAATGTTTGCTTGGATTTTTTAAAAAAGTCGGTGTAACCAAATACTTCAGATGCTTGTGTTTTCCATTAAGCAGATCCCACTAATATGATGTAGCTAATATGGTATCGTTGAATAACTGTCATGTTTAACGTTATTTTCTGAACAGCAGAAAACCATAATTTTTTAGCAAAAAAATTGTTTTCAAATAAAAAGATAAAAAGGGACCCTATCCATCATTCATAAGACACAGATGTTAGTTTTTACTATATGCTTAATGAATCCCAGAGTAGCCTGTTTCTTAACCTAACTGTCAAGAGTAACACACTTTTAGATTTTCAGCGTTTAAACCAGCGATTGTTTCTTGTATTACTGATGTTGCTGTTGTTTTTATTTCAAATCTTCCATTAAATGTTCAGAATTTTTTATGATGCCCAGAGGTGCACAAAGACTCTACTGAAATTTTGACAAATTACTTTTCAAGGCAACTCATAAAATTGTGATCATGACAGGTTGGGGATTCTGGGAGTTGTAATCCAAAAACTATAATTTTTGAAGCTCTGCCCCCTCCTCACACACACACATATGGACCAGCAACTTCATACTCATTATGATTAATGGGAGACACACAGCAAGAAAACAGTCTGTCTATCTTATTATCCCACTATTCCATCCAAAATTGCCCTCCCAAAGCTTACAGTAAACTGGATTCAGACTAAACAGCCCTTTAAATAAAGTCTTGGAGCATAAGGATGCCATAGGATGGAACGATGACAGTTAAAATAGCATCAAGGCACTATAAGTGTGCTGTGTATATAATCCATGGTATGATAGCCAGTGCTGTGGTTAGTTCCACCTTCACAACCAGTTTAGTGAGCTGACAGACCAGAGAGCTAGTGTGGTTTGAGCACTGGACTACGACTCTGGAGATAAGAGTTCAATATCCCACTCAAGCATAAATACCCAATGGGTGACCATGGGCAACTCACACTCTCAGCCCAAGAGGAGGGCAATAACAAACCCCATCTGAAGGAACTTGCCAAGAAAACCCTCTGATATTTCATGTTAGGGTCACCAGAAGTTAAAAATGACCAGGAGGCACACAGCAGCAACAACAACAAGCTGTCAGGCCTAATTCTCTGTTCATTAGAATAAACACATGGAATCCATGCAATTGAAATCAATGTGCAACTGAAGCTATTGTTGTTAAGTGCCATCAAGTTGACTTTGACTTATGGCAACCCTATGAATGAGAGAACTCCAAGTCAGCCTATCCTTAGCAGCCCTGCTCAGGTCTGTAGACTCAGGGCTTTGGCTTCCTTGACTGAGTGAAATGCAGTCTTCCTCTTCTCGTGTCTTCTCATGATATGGCCAAAGCACAACAGTCTCAGTTTAGTCATCTTGGCTTCTTGAAAGAATTCAGACTTGTTTTGACTTTTTAGGATGGTATCTATAGAACTCTTATCCAGAGCCACATCTCAAATGAGTTGATTCTCTTCTTATCACTTTCTTAACTGTCCAGTTTTTACAGCCATACATTGAAATAGGAAACACATGGACAATCCTAACTTTGGTATTCAATTATATATCTTTGCACTTGAGGATCTTGTCTAAATGGCATGTCATAAATGGCATGTCATATAAATCAAGGCATCGGGATGAGCTAGGGGCTAGATTAACGCCTTCTCGTATTCATGCAACCCGCAGATTGCATTTAACTAAAGCCCCTAGTCACCGGGAAGCGGTGTCACGTTATGGCCCCCGCAATGACAACAACGTATGCCCTCATCGCTCCCGTGTCCCATAGGGACTCCCGATACAGTGCTATGCAACCTTCTAGACCATGCCTACCTGATCCAGAACCTCTGCTGCTGCCACAAAGGCCGTTCCGAAGGAACGCCACCGCCAACCCTACCCCGAATGCAACACCAACCGGGTTCAGAGAAGCTGCCAAGCCGGCCTGACCCATGCAAAAAATAAAAAATACTAAATAAAGTCCAAATCGGCTGAAGCTGCAAACATATCAATGCGTTCAGCCTATTGGATGTACATTGCAGAAACGCATAATGTCCACCAATGAAAAGCCAGGTTCAATCTCAATGCCGTCAGAGTGGAAACCAGTAATCGCAGTCATCCGCCTGGGCAGCGGCTCAGGCTAAAACCGCAATGATAGTGCTTGGTCCAAACCTGAAAGTGAAAGAACTGAACAATGTGCAAAACAGCAAACAAAACAGTACAAAGATCCAGTGATCAAACATGCCATGAGAAAGGTAAGGGATAGGAGCACCCACACGAACCAGGTGAACCAACCACAGCTCAAGCATGGCTATTTAGGAGCAGGGCCAGCTCCCCCGCTGCGCAGAGAGGCAGAGCAAGGAATCTGCGAGGCCAGAGATTTGGAAAGGGTTAAAGGGCAGTCCAGCCCAGCATGAGGACCTCTGCAAGAGGCACAAAGGTGATCAAATTTGCACTGCATGCGAGAACACTTACCAACATTGAAATCTCGGCAAACAAGGCCTGGACTATCGGAAGGAGCAGAGCAAGTGGGAGATGCAGGCGGCATGGCCTGAGTTCCAACTTCCAATAGCCAAATTTCGGAATGAAGGTGATCCCATCACTCTCTAGAATTCTGGGAAGCATGCTGGTGGAACGCCATATCGTAAGCGATGGCTGCTGCCTCACCAGTGAACTCTCTGGTCTTAAGGACATGCAGCAAATGGCTGTTGAGCTGCCAAGCCCGTTCAGGGAAGGCCATGGAAACCACAGCCCTAAAAACGGTGAAACCTTCCAGCAAATTGTCAAAATTGCAGTCAACTGGAGGGGAAAAGGGGGCCTTCTTTTTTCCCTTGGACGAGGTAACCGCCAAAGCTGCTTGACCTGTCGGAGAAACCAAACCAAAGACATCAATGAAACAGCCTCTGAGAATCAGCTTCCTGGTTTTGTGAGTTAGAGGAGAGCCAGGAGGGTGCTCTCCAGGTGCGCAAACTGGAAACCCTTGTGCTTCCTGGTCGACCCAAACCCCCTGAAGACCGGGTCGCCAGTTACGACACTTGATGGCCCAGCGTGGCAGGCCTGGGGTCAAGGCATGCTCAACCCAAAAGCGATCTCTGCCAGAAGGTAAAGGTGAGTTAACAGCATTGAAAACATCTTGAGCAGCTTGTGAGGATCGAGCCCGTCAGTATCTTTTCTTGGCTCTGTGACCTATCTTGTGCCGTCTACGTCTGCTGTCACCATCAACGTTGCCGAACACCTCGCTGTCCGAACTGGAAGATGATGACAACGTTGAACTGGAGCTGGATGACGACAAGAAAACAGAATGCTTCGCTGTCACGGGGTCTTGTCACGGTCTGCCAAAGGCTGGAAGATGAGGCTCCAGGAGATCTGGCAACTGTCGGAAGTGAAGGAGATTCTGGGTCACTTAGCTGCCAAGGTGAAGTGGCTTTTGCAACCAGCTCAGCAATGGAACGTGGCAGCTCCGACATTGCCGATTGAGACAAACAATGAACAGCTGGCGATGGCCCAACACGTGAAGATCCTGATGTAGAAACAATTCTGGAACTTGAGCCCAACATAGTATCAGAGGAGGAAGTGGCATTAAAATTCAAGGTCGGCATACGCTGAAGTCCCCCAGATTGACCAGATGTAATTTGCATACCTACTGCCGAGGATGCCTTTTTGCATCCCGCTTTGTTGGGCATGATGAATAAACAGTCAGCAATTGCCAGTTAGAAAGAGCAAATAACAAAACAGGTGGCTGAGAGAGTGTGACCAGGCTGAAAAATTTTTGAACAGGGAACAGCAAGCAAGCCCAACACAGGGTGTCCTTGGGCAAGCCACACACTCTCCAAAACCAAAAGCCCTATCCAAATACAGGAGGAGAGGGAAAACAGCCAAAACTACTCACTAGCTGAGCCCCATGGCAGGGAGCCCAGTCCAAAATGGCGGCCGCCGCAGCTCTCTATCCCCTAAGACTGCAGTAAGGGTGGGGGAGGGGAAGGAAGCCCTCACCTGTCTTGTGCAGGGCCGCAGGGACCCTAATTCCAAAGCAGGGAGGAGGGGGCAAGCCCCTTGTGCTCACCTCCCCAAAACTCAGCTCTGCTCAGCAGCAGAGCCAAGCGGAAATGGTGCCGAGCAGGACGCCGCATGGCCTATATATAGACCTATTCCAAAGGTGGGGGCCGAGAGGGGAGTCGCCCTGCCCCCAGGAGCAGCCAGCCAATTGGCTGCCCTGGAGGACCGGGGTGACCATAGAGAGGGACTATCTGCTTCCTAGAGCATCGATCAGGAGGCAGAAGTCCCTCCTTTCCCCCCCTTGGCCAGCCAATTGGAGGCCAGCGAGCCCCTGCAAAGCATGCTGGCGTGCGCCAGACCTCCGTGGCTCCAGGCCCCTGGCGGCAACGCTGTCTGTCCGATGAGTCGGGCGGCAGCCTTTACTTCCATCTATAATTAATGCATCCCTCAAGAAGGGAAAATTTCCATCTAAGCTTAAACAAGCGGTGGTCAAACCACTTTTGAAAAAAACCTCCCTTGACCCTCTGATAAGAAACAATTAAAAGGCCAGTCTCCTTACTACCATTCTTGGGCAAAGTGATTGAGAGGGCTATTGCCATCCAACTCCAGGCTGTCTTGGATGAAGCCGATTATCTGGACCCATTTCAAACCGGCTTCAGGGTGGGATACAGAATTGAGTCTGCCATAGTCACCTTGGTTGATGATCTCTGTCTGGGCATCGACAGGGGAAGTGTGACCCTGTTGGTGCTTTTGGACACTTTTATTCTTAGCACTTTTCTCCAGCACCACGTCTCAAATGAGATTATTTCCTTTCTATCAGTTTTTTTTTGCAATCCGGCTCTCACATCTGTACATGGTGATGGAGAATACAGTGGCTTGGATGATTTTCACTTTACTGTTCGGTGTTCTATCTTTGCACTTTAGGATCTTGTCCAGTTCTTTCATAGCTTCCCTTCCCATTCACAGTTTTCTAATTTCTTGACCGTAATATCCATTCTGAGCAATATTTGATCCAAGGTATGGGAACTCTTTGGCTATTTCAATTTTCTCATTATCTAAGTTGAATTTTTGTAGATCTTCTGAGGTAATTATTGTTGTTTCCTTAATGTCCAATATTAAACCTAGCTTGGCACTTTCTTCTTGACCTTCTTCAGCAATTATTCCAGGACTTTGTTGGTTTCTGTTAGTAGTATTGTATTGTCTGTATCATAATAACATATCACCATCTTTATCTGAAAGGATGTCATATTGTTTTCTTGTGCTTTAGAATAGAGATGTTAGATGAGATAAAAGACAGACCTCTGGACTCTGTCATGGCTGTATAGAAGAAGGATTTCAGCAGGTACAGTGGTACCCCGGGATACGAAATCACCGCCTTACGAAATTTCCGGGTTACGAAAAAAATCCATTAGAAAAAACTGTTTTGGGTTACGTTTTTTTTTTCGGGTTACGAAAAATTTTTTTGGTGCTTTTCGGCGCTTTTTCACACGGAATCGCGGCTTCCAGCGCTAGCGCCTATGGCAATTTCGGCTTGCGAAAGATTTCGGGTTACGAAGGGCTCCGCGGAACGGATTACTTTCGTAACCCGGGGTACCTCTGTATTGATTGTTGCATAAGGAATACCTGCTGAAATTTCTATTTTATATAACCACCAAAGGGACAGGAACTTGGAAGAACCACCATGAAGATCTAGATCAGAGATCCAGATGTTAGTTGTCCACTGCCAAGCACATTTGAATGATGATGACACCCCCCCTTTTTAAAAAAAAAAAAAAAGTCTGAAATAGGAGTCCTTTCTTGTACTAACTTTGGAAAGAATGAGAAGCAATGGAGATATTTCTGGTTGACCATTTTTGAAGACAGTGGGAAAGTCTCAAGATTTTTCATTCTTGGATGAAGGAAAAAATACCTCTCTCATCCTCTGAACCCTGGATCTCTATAACACTGACCCAAATATCCCCTCTTGGCATCTTTCATTTAAAAAAGACCCAGATGCCAGGATTGAGAAAGTTCTCTTTCTCAGACTTCACAGGACTGTGAAATTGTCAGTGAGAGCAGACAAGTCTTGGACTTCTTAGATCTGGCTCAGCATAAGGCAGCTTCCTGTGCAAAGGACAAAGAAAAAAAAGTGTTTTCTCTTCCATATGTGGAACAGAGGACAGAAATTAGAAAGTGTTTCAAGTTTTCTGTTCTTTTCTGATTTAATGTGACCTCAGACACTATTGGCCTCAAGTCTTATGTCATCCCAGTAAACACATGCATATGCACACATAAACAAAACACACAAACACAAATACATGTGTAGATAGATTGGAGAGAAGTGAACATGCTGTACATCTACTATGTAATACAGAGTAATGATTTTGGCTCCTTTCTTGGAAAACAGCTTCTTAAGGAGCAAGTTATTTTGCTTAAAAGTTTTAGTTTGCAATAGAGGTTTACACATATTTTCAGTTGCTTTGGTAAATAAGCTGGTAAAATAAAGGTAAAATACCTTTCAAGGAACTTTGCAAATCTGCCTTGTTAACATGTATTTTGGATACTTGTTATCTCCAACTGGAAATTTTTAAAAAGTGTTAAGGTTCATAGCTTTTATTATGGAATATTACACCTGTAAATCATGGAACCTCTAGGCGCGTTACAGACCGCCGGACTGCGGCGTTTTGCTGCCGCCGCCGCTTGCACCATCCGGGAGCCTCAGCCTTTAAATGGCGCGGCTTCCAGACGCTGCCAAGAAGGAGCGCAGAAATCGCGCTCCTTCTGAGGCCCCGGAAGAGGCGCCGCAAAGCGCAAGGGGTGCATTTGCGGCGTCATTTCTGGGGCGAAACGTGCGGACGCAACACATCCAGCACGTAAAGATGGCGACGCCCGTGTGTATAGGGAGCCGCCATCTTTATGCCCTCGTCACGTGCTAGGGGTGAGGCCGGTGTGGACGCTAAGTCCTCGGCCAACCCCTAGCACGTGACGGGGACATATTAAAGGCCCGTCTATAACACCGCCCTAGTTTCTACATCTTCTGTAAAATGCACTTGCGTTCTACAGTGTGCATAAGAGCTGCTACATATGATCTACGCAAATGGGATCTGAAAATAAATATTGCAATGTGCAGTGTTTGTACTCAGGGGGCTCCATGCAGCTTGTTAGCCATGTCTTCTTTGTTTCCCCATCCCATCCCATCCCATCCCATCTCCTTTTCTCTAGGCAATCAACATTCTATGACTACCAGATATACACTATCTTAGCTGGACTGTTGTTGGGGTAGATCCCCCATCCCATTTTTTTTTGTACAATGTTTTCTAAAGCATTGGGTTCCAACACTCAAAGTGGTGCCACTCAGTTTTCTCCTTTGCCCCATTTTGGCTACAGAGCTCTTGCTACTCAGCATCTGAGTTGGTTATTAGAAAGACTAATGTCTGAAATATTGCCATGCACTTCTAAACATTGATCTCTTGCATGGAATCAGTATTCAGACTTGGGTCTAAAACAGATCAGCCTAAAGGGGCGGTGTGATGGAGCCCCTTTGAGTGCCAGATCTGGGCTGCAGCAACCGCATGCCACAGCCTCAATCCAGCTTTTTTTCTGGTGCAAAAAGGAGTGGCAAAATGTCGCTTCTTTTTTGCACTATAAAAAGGATGCCCTTTCTGCCACTGCCATGGCTTTTCAGTGCTCCTGCGACATGCATATGCCATGCCCCCAAGACACCAGGAAGCCGGTGTATTTTGCCAGTCTGTTCCAGTCCTTGGTATGCATATACTGAAGACCTGGTTTAACAAAGTGGTCTAGTATGCATTCACTTGGGAATAACTGGTGGGACAAATTAACCTGTTATAGACTAGCTGATACAGATATATTGTAAATATGCCACAAGCTTTAACTTTTTTTTTAAAAAAGAAACACATATCTTGTCCCTCAGATAGATACAGATAGATGTCTGAGAATGCTTTTTATAATTAGTTTTCAGCAAGTATATTAGGAAATGCTGTAGCGAACAACTAATGCATTATTCTTCATTTACAGATAAATGATTTTCTAAACTACTTTATTATATCATAGTCTGATTTTAATAGATTAATACTTTATTAAGATCAGCATACTACAGACTCCAAAGGCCAGAATTCAAGGTCATTCAAAACATATGTTGGAATATGATACAATAGTGAGATAATCATTAGCAAAATGATATTAGACAGAATAAGTAAAATAATGAATTTATAATCAATTAATGCATCTTGATCTTGACCTGGGGTCGGCAACCCCTGGCCCGCGGGCCGGATGCGGCCCACGGAAGTGGCAGGACTGGCCCCAGCCCGGTTCTGCCACCGCCGCTGCCACCGCCTCCTCCTCCACCTGGGGTGCGTGACCGCACTGCCCTCCTCCTCCTCCACCGTGCGGAGGAGGAAGACGAGGGCCGTGCGGCCTGGGGCAGAGGAGGCAAAGGGCAAAGCCCCACGCTGCCCTCCCCACATGGGCCCACGCTGCCCTCCCCGCCTCCCTGTGCGGGCCCCGCTGCCCTCCCTGCCTCCCAGTGCCGCCCACCCCCTTCTCCTCTAACTCCTCCGCCCCGCCCCCAGGCCGCGCGGTGCATGGAGGAGGGGGGAGGAGGAAGGGGAGGAGGAGGAGAAAGGAGAGGAGGAAGAGGAGGAGGAGGGAGCAGAAGGAGGAGGAGGAAGAGGAGGAGGGGGGAGCAGAAGGAGAAGGAGGAAGAGGAGGAGGGGAGGAGGAGAAGAAAGAAGAGGAAGAGGAGGAGGAGGAGGAGGAAGAGGAGGAGGGGGAGGAGGAGAAGAAAGAAGAGGAGGAAGAGGAGGAGGGGGGAGCAGGAGGAGGAGGAGGAAGAGGGGGAGCAGAAGGAGGAGGAGGAAGAGGAGGAAGGAAGAGGTGGTGAGTGGCCAGAGGCCTCAATGTTTTTTAAATTTTTATTTTGGGTGCTTTTAATGCTAACAAGTCTCCCTTGTTTTGACAGTGATAGTGTGGTGATGATGGTGATGGTGATGATGATGATGATGGTGATGGTGATGGTGATGATGATGATGATGATGATGATGATGATGATGATATGAGTCAGCTTGAGAGGCATGCATGCACTGTTTCTGAAGCCAAGAGAGTGTGACTTTCCAAAGTGCCTTTTCTGTGTGTTTTTGGTTCTTTAATGGTGATATTGATATCAGAAAGCCTCTGAGGCAAGGCCAATGTAAATTGCTGTGATTTTTACAAACTCATGTGCAGTGAAGAAAAACCACAGTCCCTTGACCAAGTACACGCTTCTGAGAAGTAAACTTGGTGCAAGAACTGTGAAACCACCTTGACATGTTCAATATGCATAGCCATGTGAACCCATGTTCAGTGTGAAACCCAAAGATTTTGGTTATGCAATAAGCCTCTGAAATATGCAAGAGGCCATCTTAAGTAAAGCCTTGTTCAATGCCCAAATGTGCTGTTTGGAATGGGGGGAGGGGGGGGGTTGGCCAGAAAGGGAAGCACATTTCTTTTTTTTTATTAAACTTTATTATAACTCACTTAAATAAATACATCAGTCATCATTCATAACAAATCCATACAGTCCCTATCATACCCCCACCCCTCCAACATACAACAACAACAAAAACAAATCAAAACAAAACAAAAACACTTACCATAGCTTCTAACATACTTCTACATCATACCAACTATCCCTCTCATCACTTTCCTTCTTCTCAGATTACATTCACCCCAGTGACTTCCTTCCTCTATGTTAATCGTGTTCTTTGTGCATCTCTATTTCCCTTTATATATCATCTATTAAAACTCATATTTTATAATACTTATATTAAGTCTTCATTGCGAAAGCAACGCTTATTCAGCGTATGATTATCTCTCCTATCATCCTTTTATAAAAGTAACAAATCAGTTTAATAAGGCTTTCCCATTATTTACTTCCTTATATCTCGACCAATTCCTCTCCCCATTGCTTCCTCATATAGTCCAACACCAATTTCCACTCTTCATTAATTTTCCTTGTTATGTTCCCCATCCTTTCGTCTCTTAATAATTGAGTCATTTTATCCATTTCTATAATTTCCATTAATTTCATTAGCCATTGTTCTACTTTCGGGGCCTCCTTTGTTTTCCAAACTTGTGCTATTAGTATTCTTGCTATTGATGTCATGTAAAATAACAGTTTCCCATATTTTGTTTCTAATTCTTTCTCGAACATACTCAGTAGAAAGCTCTCTGGTTTTAAATCTAGTTTAATATGTAAAATTTCCTCAATTAAAAGCCTGATTTGTTTCCAAAATTTCTTTATGATTTTGCAATTCCACCAACAGTGTATAAAAGTACCTACAGTCTCCCCACACTTCCAACATTTATTATTTTTATTTTTATATATTGTTGCCATCCTTTCCGGAGTTAAGTACCATCTGTAGAACATTTTATACCAATTTTCCCTTATATTTTGTGATGCTGTATATTTCAATCCCTTTGTCCAAATAAATTCCCACTGTTCCAATTGTATGTTATGCCCAATATATTTGGCCCACTTAACCATAGTATCCTTCACCCTTTCACTCTCCATTTCTAATTCTAAAAGATTCTTATAAATTTTCCCTATTAACTTCTCTTGATCCTTGATTAGTAATTTTCCTAATTCCGTCTTATTTTCTTCGTCCCCAAATTCTTTTATATCTTCCTTTGTCCTTTCATATATGTGTCTATATGCAAACCAGCCTGGATCAAATCCTAATTGTTCTAATTCTACTTGTGTTTTTATTTTAATCTTACCCTGTTCTATCTTTGTTATCTCCTTATACTTAAACCATTCCTCTCTTCTTATCATTTCTTTCCTATATATAGCTTCGTGTGGAGATAACCACATAGGGAGTATAATATTTCTTTTATATTTGTTCCATATTTTCAATACGTTTCTTCTTATACAATGATTATTTATGACTTGATTCACTTTTTCTTTATTATAAGCCAAATAAGCATGAAATCCGTAACTTAGACCTTCTCCCTCTAATTCTAACAATCTTCTCTCACTTAGATTTATCCAATCCCTTATCCACATAAGACTACAAGCATCTGCATATAGTTGTAAATTTGGTACTGTTAAGCCCCCTCTCTCTCGTGCATCTTGTAGTAATTTTAGTCTTATTCTTGGTCTTTTGTTTTGCCAAATAAAAGCCGAAATATCTTTTCCCCAATTTTTGAAAGGTTTATTTGAATTTATAATGGGGATCATTTGAAATAGGAAAAGGAATCTCGGAAGCACTGACATCTTTATCGCCGCTATCCTCCCAAAAATGATAATTGTAATTTTCCCCAATTAACCAGGTCTTTTTTTACTTCTGACCATAATTTTACATAATTATTTTCAAACAATTCGTTTGTTTTTTTTGAAATCCAAATACCCAAATATTTCACTTTTTTTTCTATTTTTATCCCCGTCTTTTCTTGTACCTTTTTGTCCTCTTCCTTGTTCAAATTTTTTGTTATCATTGCCGATTTATTTTTATTAATTTTACAGCCTGTATATTCACCAAATTCATCAATTATCTTCATCACATTTATTATATTACTTTGGGGATCTTCCAAATTTATTACCACATCGTCTGCAAATGCTCGTATCTTATATTGGAATTGTTTTATTTTCACCCCTTGTATTGTTTCTGAATTGTTTATTTTATTTATCAGTATTTCCATTATCAATATAAATAATAATGGGGATAACGGGCACCCCTGCCTTGTTCCTCTTTCAATAAGAACTGGTTTTGTTAACTCTCCATTTATATTAATTCTCGCTTTTTGATTCATATATATTTGTGAAATCCATTTTATATAATTCGGTCCAATATTAATATTCTCTAAAATTTCCATCAATGCCGTCCAATCCACAGTGTCAAATGCCTTTTCCATATCCACAAATAGCAATCCTAATTTTTTATCATTATGTCTTTCGTAGTATTCCAAAATGTTTAATATATATCTCAAATTATTTCTCATATATCTTTTTGGTAGAAAACCACATTGGTCCTGATCAATCTTTTGTTCCAAACATTTCTTAAGTCTTTGGGCCATAATTGTTGCAAATATTTTGTAGTCCAGATTTAACAACGATATTGGTCTGTAGTTAGAGGCTTCCAATATATCTTTACCCTCTTTTGGGATCAATATTATCTCTGATTCCCTCCATGTCTGCGGCATTTTCCGAAAGGGAAGCACATTTCTGTCATCTGTCTAGGAATAATGCCCAAATGTCCTCCATTTTGATCATGCTTAAGAAACATGCATTTATATTAACATTTTTTTTAAAAAAATCATCAAATTTTTTCGCATGTCCTCCATTTTTTAAAAAATGTATCCTACATTTGAAAATGTTGTCCTATATTATTTAATTATTTAATTATTTATCCCCCCC
>NC_056523.1:308754901-308823977 GCF_019175285.1 Sceloporus undulatus | reverse complement strand
CCTCCATTTTGATCATGCTTAAGAAACATGCATTTATATTAACATTTAAAAAAAAACATCAAATTTTTTCGCATGTCCTCTATTTTTTAAAAAATGTATCCTACATTTGAAAATGTTGTCCTATATTATTTAATTATTTAATTATTTATTCCCCCCCCCCCCGGTTGTCTGGGGGACACCAACCCGGCCCCCGGCTCAAAAAGGTTGCCTACCCCTGATCTTGACTATTAGAACCTCTGTGGCCAGTGGCAATATACCTTTTATTGTCAAATGTTATGCTGGGCAAAAAGGATAATAACTGATCTAAAACAAAGCTGTATGAGGAACAGTTGAAAGGACTCAGTGTATTTCGCTTGTAGAAGAGAAGATTAATGGGAAGTGACCTTAAAATAGAAGATGGAGCAGAGTGCGTCTCTGTTGCTCCAAAGGGCAGAACTAGAACTAATAGGTGGTAATGGCAAGGAAGCAGATTTCAGCTCATCATTAGGAGAATCTGTCATAATGGTACAAGCTGTTTGATGATGAAACAGAGCTTCTCAGGAGATATTTAAGCAGAGGCTGGATGGCCATCTGTTAGGGGAGGATATAGTTGCATTCTGCATTACAGATTCTGCACTGAGCAGGGGTTGGTCTATGTAATTTTCAAGTAGGATTGTTAGACTGCATAAAGGATGGATAGATACACACACACACACACACACACACACACACACACACACACACACCACCTTTGTCCTGGTACAGGGACTCAAGGTAGCTACTGTTCCTGTAACTTTAATAGATCAGAAAGAGGTAGTATAAATTTCTTTCAGGCAGAACTACAGCATATCTCCTTGCACATCTCCCCAAATCTACTATTTAGCTGCTGCAGGCCCAACCAACTCTGCACCTTTCTAGGTGGTGGAGACCTAGCCAGGTATGGAGAAGTGTCCAGCTCTCTTGTGGTAATGTCACCTTCAGTGCTGTGCATTCAGCTACATTGCTGAATACGTCTTTGCCCTCCCACCATTGACAGTAAATAGATGTATGGTTGTGTGGAGGCAGGGAAACTGCAGCATCTCAAGTGTGGGTTGGGGGTGAGGGAGGTGACATCTGTATTTTCACCTGACAACTTTCTGGTTTGAAGTTGAAGGCTTTCCCAGCTGGCATCCATAGTTTTTGGGCGAAACATCAGGAATAAACTCTTCTAGAACACAACCTCATAGCCCGAAAAACCCACAAAAAACAACTTTCTGGTTCTTCTGCCTAATCCAGGATCTGTTAACAATTAAAGCTACAGGAGGTTGCGATCCAGCTTCAGGCGGTCTTGGATGAAACAGATTATCTGGACCCATTTCAAACTGGCTTCCGGGCGGGTTACAGGGTTGAGACGGCCATGGTCGCCTTGGTCGATGATCTCCGTCTGAGCATCGACAGGGGAAGCGTGTCCCTGCTGGTGCTCTTGGACATCTCAGCGGCTTTCGATACCATAGACCATGGTATCCTTCTGGGACGCCTGGCAGAGGTGGGAATCGGGGGCACTGCGCTCCAGTGGTTCCGCTCCTACCTCTCCGGGAGGTCCCAGATGGTGCAGCTGGGAGACGTGTGCTCCGACGAGAGGCCCCTTAAAACCGGGGTCCCTCAAGGAGCCATTCTGTCTCCCATGCTATTTAACATTTACATGAAACCGCTGGGAGAGATCATCCGGAGACATGGGGCGCGGGGTTATCAGTACGCTGATGACACCCAAATCATTTTCTCTATGTCTCCGACTGATGTAGTGACTGGGGATGGCGTCTCTCCTCTCGTGGCCTGTCTAGAGTCAGTAATGGGCTGGATGAGGGAAAACCGACTCAAATTGAATCCAGAGAAAACGGAGGTACTAGTGATAGGTTCTCCTGGTCCAGGAATGGCGGTGGTTCCACCTGTCCTGAACGGGGTCACGCTCCCTGTGAAGGACTCCGTGCGCAGTCTGGGGGTGCTTCTTGACTCGTCGCTTCACCTGACTGCTCAGGTGAATGCGACGGTCAGGAGCACCTGTTATCAGCTTCGGCTGATTCGCCAGCTGCGCCCATACCTGGCCCAGAGGGACCTAGAAACTGTTGTACATGCTCTGGTAACTTCGAGACTGGACTTCTGCAATGTACTCTACATGGGGCAACCCTTATACCAAACTCGGAAACTACAGATGGTGCAGAACATGGCAGCCCGGCTGGTTACTGGCGCTCCCAGAACCAGCCATATAACACCGGTTTTAAAAGATCTCCATTGGCTGCCCATTCGTTTCCGAGCTCAATATAAGGTGTTGGTAATCACCTATAAAGCCCTAAATGGCTTGGGCCCAGGATACCTAAAGGACCGCCTCTCCCCGTACATTCCGCCTCGCACCCTCAGAACGTCTGGGCAGCAGCTACTGAAGGTGCCTGGGGCTAGGTTAGTCTCCACCACTCGGAAGACGTTTTCCATAGCTGCCCCAGCCCTTTGGAATGCGCTGCCCACAGAGCTCCGCTCGTCTACGACCCTGGCCCAATTTAGGAAGGATCTTAAAACCTTCCTATTCCAACAGGCATTCCCCGAGTAAATATCCTGTGGGCCTCCCTCCTCTTCCGTGGCCAAGAGGTTGGGCTATGGGGCTTTTTGCTGTTGGGTTAATTTATCGTGTTTTCTTTTAATTTGTGTATTGTGTATTTTAATCTGTCTGTATTTTAACCTGTTGTGAGCCGCCCTGATCGTAGGAAGGGCGGCATATAAATAAAATTTTATTATTATTATTATTATTATTAACCTAAGTGCCTAAAGACTCTAAAAGTCTTTGGTGATTGGAATACTCCAGGTTCTTGGTCTATGCCTTTTTCCTGGTACAGCAAGAACAGCAAATTCTTCAGCCAAATTCAAAGAAGTTCAGTGGGGCTGCATTACAGCAATGGGTGCAGCCAAAGGCAAAAGGGAGGAATAAAAAATGCTAGCATACAGTATTTCAACTTAAACTTTTTACTGCCAATTACTGTACTTTAGGAGAGTTGTCTAAACACTTTTAAGTTGGGAGGAGTGTGTATAATATCTGGGAAATAGTCATGCAATGATGTCCTGGGGAAAGGTGCATTGCTACCTGTATACTACAGGGCCAGATCCTGCCTTGGGGCTGCAGTTCTGTAATATAGGATTTCCTAGGGGTAATAAAAGACTGGCATACCAAAATGTCTCATGACTTCAAGGATGTTTATTTATCAGAATGAATTTATTAAATTGCATATTCTATTCAGTGTGAGAAAGGCTTTTTATCCTTGAAAAACCCAGCATGAGTATAATAAAAATGGATCTTGCCTTAGAGCAGCATAGTAGCAAGAGATGAAATTAAACATGGGGTAATTGGGATACCAAATTACATTGAGCAACTGGCCTCCTCTTCCAGTTAAACATTTTTTAAAATCCCAAGTCAAAATTGATGTAATAAAAGGCAGCTTAGCTTCCAGTAGCAATGGCAGAGCTGAAATTACATAGGGAAAGGATTTGGGATACAACCACTGAAATACATGCACAAACCATACACCTGTTTTCAATATACCTAATGGCTGGCATTCATTCATTTATTTCACATGACTTAAGATGGAAACGTTCATTCAGCGTATTTTCCCTTTAACAGGATGAAGGCTGTATTTATGCGAAAATGAAGGAAATGCTCATTCCAATTTGAGGGTGCAGGTTAGGAAGAACAATAGTATTTGATGTGCCTAACAGCATTTGATGTGCCAAATAGGCTGGAAGTCGGCTAGAACTGTCAGACTGAGAGGAACAGAAAATATTTCTGTTGGAAGAGAAAAAAAAGGGATCAGTGATTGAATTCTTTTCAGGCACTTGGATTGATTTTTCACCATGTACAGGTAACTAAGGAAGGCCTGTGATATGAACATAAACTGAGTGTGTGAACTACTGCATGTCCGATTGTTACACAGAAGTTTATGTCTGTGACTGTTTGTATAGCTGTCAGAAGTAAAATCAGCAGTAGCCTCTTTAATAGTTTTACATAACAGGGAATTTCAGGATGTGTTGCTTGCCATTAATAAGGAAGTCCTGTCCCATATTTCTCCTGGCAATACTAAGAGAGTGATGTCTGAAGCAGTATCAGGAAAAGTGGAGGAGGAGCTACTCACAGTATGTGGGTTTGGAAAGGAGAAAATAGTAGGCCAGGTAACTGTTCTGTAGGCAATTATATTAAGTGAAGTATGCACTTTCCTTTAAGATGCCTTAATTAGCCAAACAGTGTTGCATGAAACAAATGCTCATAGTTTGAAACTGACAAGGATCCTTTTAAAATTTAAAATGTTCAATAAACCTCCCCTCTCTCTTCATTCTCCCCTTACATTGTAGCAAGATCTGGTACAGGTTGAGAATGCCTTATACGTTTCAGAGTTAGGATTTTTTCAGATTTTGGAATACACACCTGTACCGTATTTGCGAAGTGAGCAAGAGACATGAGGAACTGTGAAATGGGGGAGATGTGGATTCACACAGAGCACTCCACTTGGATTCCTGCTATTTCACGGATCACCAGTTTTTTTCCAGCCTCATGTCTTTTTGCTGCCAGTTCCATCTTTGAAGCAGCAACTGCTGCACTCCTCCTCATTCCTCCATCTCCAGACTCATGTCTCATTCATTTGTTGTCTTTGACATGAGAGTGTGGAGATCGCATTGCCGTTGCAATCCTGAAGGGAGAAATGGGTGGCTGACAGCAAAAAGTTTCAATTTTTGGAGGTTATCAGACTCTGGATTTCCAGATTGGGGGTGTTTAACCTGTATCTATATTAAACAGAGTGCAATGAGACTGATGTAAAATGAAGTTGTGGTAGAAACAGGTGAAATGGCTCTGATGTGTTCTTGAAGGGTAAAATAGAAAAACATTAGTCCCAGGAAATCCATTTTAGGATAGTAAGACATGTATAAGACATTTATCTGATACTGCTTTGTGGCTTTAACTTTACATGACTTCCATCTACCTCTCTTTCTATTTGTATTCCCAGGTAATAAGTGGTGTCTCCTAGACTTGTCATTTCAATTTCTTCATGTAGATGACTTATAAGCTCTTCACAATCTGCTTCATCTTGATAAAGCAAAATAAAATCATTGACACAAGTCAGTATGTAAGTCCATCTATCATTTCTCAATCATGCGTACAGGCAAAAATGAGCATTGCCTTGTATGAAGCCTTCTTTGGTTATTATTTTTATACAAACATATGTACATATGTCTTCTTTTTGGATTTCTCAAATCCAGGAGATTGTTCAGTGTACATAACTTCCTTGATTTCTCCATCTAAGTGTTCAGGATGCTGTCACACTTAAGAATGTCTTTATTGTGGCATCGCTCACTACAGGGGCAAAGTTCTCATAATTCTAACCATCTTTAGTTTTTGTGGGGTTTTGGGGCTGTGTGGCCATGTTCTGAAATAATTTATCCCTGACATTTTGCCTGCATCTGTGGCTGGCATCTTCAGAGGTTGGTGGCATGGAAGTGAGTGGGGTATATATACTGTGTGACCCTTGGTTGGGAGGAGGAAATGATTTATATGTTAATCTGCGTGTTGGTCTGTTGTTGTCAACAACATAGCCCAAAAAACCAACAAAAAGCTATGGATGCCAGCCGTGAAAGCCTTCAGCTTCACACTAACTATGTTTCTGTGAATAGCCCTTGGCTTCTAATCTGGCTTTGTAATGCTCGATCTCCCCATCTGCATCGTGTTTGACTTTGAAAAGCAATTTGCTTCTTACAGCCTTCTTGTCTGTTAGTACCTCTGGATGTGTCCAGTTCTGACTTTTGTGAAGAGTTTGTGAAGAGTTTCTATTGCTTCTTGTTTCAGTTTTTCTCCAGTTACTTCCTTCTGCTGCAGGCTTCTTTCATTTTTTTCTCAAGTAGATAGTTCATATGGTCAGGATGACCAGACACCCTCCTATTCCAGGACATGTCCTACATTTCAACTTTTTGTCCAGGAGGAATTTAAAAATGTCCTTCATTTTGAGCATGATTTTTGAGCAAGTTAGGTCAGATGTCAGGGCTAATGGCCTGAGATACTTTGCTAGTGCATCCTTCCCACCACTCCTGAGCTTTTAAAACAAGACTAGAGATTTTAAGTGAACAGAGATGGCTCATGCTTTATTTCTCAAAAAGCAATCAGATAATTTCCACACATGGCTCTACAGAACTGAGACTCAGATGGAAGAGGAAGAATGCTTTCAGATGCTTTAAAAACAAATTAGCCATTCCAAGATGAAGCAGTCTTTGCAAGATAGAACAACAGAAACTGTAATGTAAAGGGGCTTATCATTCTGTGTTTGTAAGATGCTCAGTTTATACATGTGAAAAATGAAACATTTACTAAGAATATGATTCCGTCCTTAAAGGACCTATATAGACATATATCCAAGATCAAATTGAGCTGTGTAGAAAATTATTTGCTCTCCAGTTAGTGGGTGGTGATGATCCATTAAAGCACCACAGAGGCTTGACCTACAAGTAATTTTAGTGGAGTTGATACAGAAGAAACCAATGGATTGCTTGGGAGAGAGAGCCGTGATGGAACCTGGAGGGTGGGGAGAGTCCTTTCTTCCTTTACCTTGGAGCTTTGAACTGTACAGCAAATGGGACATTACCACGTGGAACAAAGTCGACTGCTCTGCTTTGGGCCCACCTTGATCCACAATAAATCCAGGGATATCAGGAGTGATTTATTGGCTAATATTAGGTAGGAATACATAGATGAAGAGATCTTTTCCTCTTCTGTTTTGGTAACCTTTTTTCTTTCATATTGTAGGTCAACAACAGAACCCAGGATGAGATAGAAACATGGAGCTAGTCCTGCAGATTTTTCACTTAATATGATGATTTCCTGGATTCCTGGACCATAGATGTATTTAGACTTATTCTGACAAATAGCAGCAATAATGCAGATGTTAGACATGACAATGAAGACTAAGCAATGGATTTCAAAAGAGAAGAACATTCTGGGACTGTGAGATCATGGCAGATCTGGAAGGTGGGTATCCCCCCCTTCTCAGTTTTGATTATTATTTCTCTTGGAGCAATAAGGCAAATAAGTCACACACAGCTTTCTGGCTAACAGATTAGGGTTTGGTAGCTGAAAACTATTTGAATCTCAACAATGTGTTTATTTTGTTGTACTTATATCGTGACTGAGTTTTATTTGATTTTGGCAGAGCGGTAACCTGGAGAGAAAAACAGCAAGCCAGCAACCCCAAACACTCAACAATTGGAAACATAACATGAAGATCATTTTATTTCTTTGCCTGCGAGATTTTGAAAAGCTCTGCAGGAGTTCACTGAATCTTTTGAATACAGTATTGCATAATGATATTGAATCTTCACCAGTGATGCTGAACATTTACATTACCATCAAACCCTGAAGAGACATGTGATGTATTTCTTTTTGAAGAGATAGCAACTTAAGATACAATCAGCTGTACTGGAGGTATGATATACCAGAGCAGTTAAATCCAGGAACAATTTGTTCAGGTAATAAGATGAGGAGTATTTGCAGGGCCAGCCTCTACATAGGGATTTAATTAGTTTACTCAATTTAATTAAATTAGTTTTCAAAGGAAGCAATGAGTAATTTTAACAATTATCTCATGGTTCAAGAAAGTAATAATTCTGTGCTAAATAAGTAAAAGAGTGAATATTTTGGAGAATAAGCCCCAAATTGTGAAGATTCTCATCAGTCCAGGACTTGCCATACAAGTAGACCAAACCTTTCAGGTACATGAGTACAAACAGGTTTTTGCAGAATCCAAAAAGATTTTCCGTCTGTTCATGAACTTGTAAAGGCAGACCAGCCACCTGTCTGAATATTTCTCCATTATGGCAGAGTTCCTACTTACAACTGGTTTTAGGCTTCACTAGCTCTATACACACTTTCGAAAGGAACACTAAAGTTGATGATATATCTCTGAAAGTATTCCTTTTACAGAAGCCGTTTGTTTAGTTTACAGTGTCTCTTGATTAATAGGCTTTCTCTGTATTGTGTCACGATTTCTATGTATTGTATGGGTTTTCTTTGTGATTTTTCCCCCCTAATGCTTTATGAATGATGACAGTGTAAACACAGGTGGACTGGATGAATGATCTCATAACATATACAGGGATTTTTATATGGGGAAAAAGATCAAATGATAATGCACTATCATTATTTCTCATTTTATTCTCCAATGATACAGATAACAGTTTTAAGGAAAACGAACACTCACTTGCAACAGACTTGCTTGGGATGCAGAGATACTGCACCTGCTGTTTTATTCGCCTCACCATATTTAAGAATAGGAGAAATGGCAGTAGATTCAGATATTCAGAAGATCACATGGTATACTCCTTCTGGGAGGGACATGGAATGCAAGCATGGGGCCTCATGTTTGAATTCTGCCAAAGTAAGGTTTCTCAGGACATCATTACCAATGAACACATTACTAGTATAGTTTCTATGGTCTATGGAGTTTATCACAAGGAGGGTGACTTGGTAAAATCCCGTGCAGAAATGGGATTTTCAAATCCAGGTGTTGTTTGTCAGATGCATTGGCGTGAAAGAGCAATAATGTGAAAATAATCCAAATGGAAAGCTCATTTGTACTTTTGGAATTTAGCAAAAGTAAAAAAGAGCTGGTTTTGCATTTTGACTTTGCATTTAGGTTATTTTCACATTATTTCGCTTTCATGCAAACGTTATCTGAAAAACATCCTGCAAATGCAGTTTTTTTCAACTTCGGGTTAACTTTGAACGTCACCTGAAAAACAACCCACATCATTGGGTTTCAGTTTAAATTTAGTTTCTGCATGGGATTTGTCCCATGTGATAATTTCCAAAAACTTGCTCATTCCTGGGGCCTAGAAACACATTTTGGTCCTATAGAATTTTAAGAGTTAGAAAATAACTAGTAAGGCTACTTTGGAAACTATTTACTGCTACTTCTTGCAGTGATAAGCTGGAATGGAGTTACTTCTTGGCCTGTAATGGTCATGATGGAGATTGTCTACTTTTTTGTAAAATGGGAATTGGTTGTATGACTGTTAGCCATTTTTCTCTATTTCTCTCTCTTTTTCTCTCTCTGCGTACAGATGTACTGACTCAATCTGAGCAAAGATAAAGGGACGGAGAAGGTCACATGGTGGCTACTTCATGCTGCAGCTGAGAAAGATTGCTCTGCAATGTCTTTTACATTTCCCCCAGATTTTCCAAAATGGAATGTCTGAATTTGCCACTTAGGGGAACCACAGAACATTGTCCTATATTTTGTAATGGCGCAATAGTAATAGTAATTTATAAATGCAGTGACAGTAACAAGAAATGACCTCTTTCTAATCAGGGATGTAGCCAGGATTTTGGGAAGGGGGGTTCCAGACTAAGTGCCACCATTTTGAGAGGCTAAGAGCTCCTCCCCCAAGACACAAAAGGAGGGTCGAGTGTTTACCTCAGGATGGCACCACTTTAACTTCCATTATGGCTCCATGCTATGGAATCTTGGGATTTGTAGTTTTGAGGAGCTGTTCAGCCATCTCTGTCAGATGCCACAACAAACTACAAATCCCAGCATTCCACAACATGGAGCCAAGGGCAGTTAAAGTTGCATCAAACTGGATTATTTTTTCAGTGCAGATGCAAACTGAGTCCTTTCTCTGAAGGTGTTTACATCAGATAAATTCAGCTCGATAAAGCAAAGTGCAGCTGCTCAAGCAATGAGCAGCAGCCACCCTGTTCATGCTCAGAGGCACTATGTTCATGCTTTGAGACACTGCATTCCAACTTCTGAGCTGAGCTAAGAACCCAGGCTGCATCCACACAACATTTCATTCCCACTTCCAAGAGGGATTTTTAATTCCAAGACATACACACACACACACACACACACACACACACACACAATTTTTAATTCCAAGACACTATCTATCTATCTATTTATCATAATTTTAAATTCCAAGACATTATACCTTCCTTTCTTTTTATGAAAAACAAACCCCTTTAAGAGAATCCTATTTTGGGAGAAAGGCAGGATATAAAATCAGTCAATAAAAAATTATAGTGCAATAGTCCATCAGTGCATGGCTTGCATTATAAGACTTGGGCGGGGTACAGACCGCCGCTTTGCGGTGGTCTGCCGCCACCGCCAGTAGGTCCGCGGGGGAGTCGGAGCCTTCACACGGCCCGACTCCCGCGCGGACCGAAAAAGAAGCTCCAAAATGGAGCTTCTTTTTCCGTCGCGTTTGCGACGTAGTGAGGCACCAGGGGCGCGCTCGCTACGTCACAAGCAGCGCGACGCGTACGGACGCCCAGCGTCTGATACGCAAAGATGGCGCCAGCCATGTAGAAGGGCCGGCGCCATCTTGTACGGACGGAGTCCGTACTAGGCCCAGGGGCGTCTATAAGAGACGCCCCTTTTTTAAAATGGGATGTCCGGAGGACGTCCCAAATGGTGGTGCAGAAAGCACCTTTATAAATCACAGTAAGATCAGAGTGCTATAGAATCATGGAATCATAGAGTTGGAAGAGACCCCAAGGGCCATCCAGTCCAACCCATTATGCCATGCAGGAAATCCAAATCAAAGCATCCCCAACAAATTATGTAATGGAGGTGTCCATCTACATTGTAGAAAGACATATTATAGATTAATGCTATGGAAAATCACCACCTTGAGTCCGTATATTGGGAGGAAGGCGGGATATAAGAAAATAATAACAACAACAACAACAACAGTATCTGGGTATTGTAGTTTTTTGAGACATTTAGCCTTCTTTGTCAGAGAGCTCTGGTGCCACAACATACTACAAATCCCAGGATTTTCCATAGCATTAAAGTGGTGTCGAACTGGATTGTTTCTGCAGTGTGCAGCCTTATTAGACTGCAGTTCCCAGCAGTCTGTGGTGCTGCTGGATGATGGGGCCTGCAGTCTAGCATTGCCTGGAGTAGGACCATAGGACTCAACAGCTCTGATTCATCCTCTTAGATTGAATCCGTATGTTAATTAATTAATCATAAAATCATAGAGTCGGAAGAGACACCAAGAAGGGCCATCCAGTCCAACCCCATTCTGCCATGCAGGAACTCTCCATCAAAGCATCCCCATTGACATTCTGAAAAGGGGCCAGCTAACTCTATTTTATTTTATTTGTCTTTTAAAAAAGAGAAAAAACAAAGCTGGAAGGAAGCGCCTTGCTTTTTTGCATCACAGACTCTCCTCTTTTTTGTTCTTGCAAAAATCCAGAAATGACTGTTTTTGAAAACCTGAGTTCATTATCAGAAGAAATGTACAGAGTAGAGTCCGAGTCTCCTTTCTCTGGACTTCTGAAATCTGAATTATTCCAATATCCAAAACTGACCATGAGAGCATCTGGTCTGACCCCAACTCAAGGACACCTGGGAATCCTGAAGGTTTAGATCAATTACTGAATTATTGAATTATACAAGGAATAGTGGTCTCAGGATTTCGCTGACTGCTCAGTGTACAGAAGCACAACATTATTTTAAAAATATTGTGTATTAAATTACCTTCAGCCTATGTCTATGAGATGCATATGAAACATACATGGATCCCATCTCCCATTATATCCCATTAGACATACTGGATATAAATATACCAAACTCTGAAAAAATCCAAAATCCAAAATACATCTAGTCCTCAGCATTTTGGGTAAGGGAGCCTCAAGCTGTAGTTGATAAGAGATTATTATTATTATTGTTGTTGTTGTTTTACTATATTGTATATGGATATAACTGCTGAAAGGAAAGTTAGAAGTCACCTTTTCTTTCTTTTATATTTCCTTTTAGAAGCTTCCTTCCTTCCTTTTTCTTCCTTCCTTTCTCCCCTTCCTCTTCCTTCCCTTTTCTCCTTCCTTCCTGTCTGCCTTCCCTTCTTCTTCCTTCTCTCCTTCCCCAGGAAGAGACTTTTATTCTGGCAAAAGCTCAGGGGAGGAGGAGGAGGAGTGGAAGGACTGGGATGGAGAGGAAACGAAAGGGAAAGAAAGCACAGGGAGAGACCCCGGCTCACTCCCCCTACCTCCCTCCCTCCCTCTGAGACTGCAACTTAAATTGTCTTTCCTCTTTTCCCTCTCCATCTGAGCCCTCCGTGCTTTTGATGGAGGGGAGATGGGGGGGAAGGAAAGAGCTTGAACGTCCCCAGGGCTGAAGGAGGGGTCCAACCCCCCAACCCCCCCCCCCCCCTTGGCTACGTCCCTGTTCTAATGAGTTCTTTTTAAAAAGCAACATTCTTAGTTCTAATTGAGATGTTAGGCTACAGTTATTTGCTTTAAAATATTAAATTATTGCTGCTCTTAAATTGTTTTCCTTAATGGCTTAAAATAATTTTGAATCAAAATAATTAAGACTCCACTAACCTTGTTCCGAAAGAAAACAATCTGAATGAGTTCTGCTGCCTTAAAATTTCCTATAACTTAGAGAAATGTGTAGGAGGGATCTGTATTTCAGACTAACATTGCTATCTCTCTGAATTTTGCTCCATCAGAGAAGTGTCCCAAGCTCAACAGTATTATAATATTTGTGATGAGTGAAATTTTCCTGGGTGACGTATCAAAGGAAAGCCAGCTAATAAATAGAACTGTAGATCAGAGATGTGAAAGTCTGTTTCATCTTCACTGTGTTTCTCAGAATTTCTGTAGCACTCTCTCATCCAGTTCCAATTTTATGATGGGTTGAGTACTTTTCTTCCTCTGTGGAAATTATATGTATTTTGGTGCATTTTTGCTACACATTTTAAAAATATTTACCATTGACCAAAGAGTTATTGGTTTCAAATTTTGCAGTAAAATATTGAAACTGCAAAATAGTCTTCAAAGATATTCCCATGTAGAGTACGTTGCAGTAGCCAAGCCCTGGGAGTACCAAAACATGGATCAGTGTTGTAAGATCTGATCGATCCAAGCAATTATGAGATAATAATGGAACTGTTTTAAAAAGGAAAACAAACAAACAGGGGACTTTTTCACACTGGGAAAATTGGAAGGTTAATCTGGTCACAATGTAGGGTCATCCACGGCATTAGGGACAATTTCGCAATTGCTTTTCAGACAACACTGTGCACAAACCGGTCAGAATCCAGACAAAAAATGAGGTGAACCAGGGAATAAGCATTTTCACAAAAATACCATATTTTCATTTCCAGTTCATTCATGAATTTGCATTCTTCATGTAATTGCGTCTGAAACGTCTGAAAACCATGTCCCCGATTCTCTCTGTTTCTGTCAGAACTCCAAAGCCAATAACTAATCAATATTCCCATCCACTGTAGTTACTGTTCATATTATTGTTGTAATGGCTTAAAATTGTAGTCTGCCAGCTTGCTTTGCTATGGGGGTTGGGATGCTTTGGCGGGATAATTGCATAGGTCTGGAATGCACTGTTTAATTAGTAAGAGACATCTGCAGAGCTTCTCCAAGGTCACCCTGCTTTCTCTAGCCTGGGAAGCAAACAGGAGGGAGAGGTGTGGGGAGTAGAAGGCGGGAGAGTAAAAAAGGTGGGGGCCAGCCAGGAGTGCTTTTAACTTGAGGCTTGAGATTTGCTTTTCAGAGTTCACTAAAAAGTCTGTCTGATCACTTTCATTCATATCTCAATAAACTTCACTGCTTTTAAGCAAGTTGCTGTTGGAGATTATTGGTGAAGGTTGTTGGATCTTACAGTTTCCAGATTTTCTATGGCTCCTTGCAGTGCCAAGGAGAGGGAGGCAGCCTTGTTCTTAAAGGGACACACACACACGCACACCTCTTTCCCTTGTGCAGCTGATCTCCTCCTCTAATGGAGCCTCTAAGCAGCTTCTAAGGGAATAGCTGGAGGGAGAAGGCAGAGAGAGAGGACATTTTGGAATTCCTCCTATAGAGGAGGGAGAAATGGAGGATATGTCCTGGAAAAGGAGGGCATCTGTTTTCAGCCCTCGCTGAAATCAGGCAGGTTTATAGACGAGCCCTGTCCTCTCTAGTGCATGTGTGTGTTTATGTGTGGTTTTATGGGAGTTTGCAAAGGGAAACCTCAGCCTTCCTTCCTCTGAAACAGCTTCTGGGGTAAAGAGGATTTTCCTCCCTGGTTTCCCTTCCCTCTTTGGAGCATGTGTGTGTATGTACTTGTGGAAATGATAGTTTGGAGCATGCACAAAAAAGTTATTTCCAAGCTAGCAACAGGATTTGTCCTCAGCTGTCTGAAACCCAAATTCTCTTTTGACCCACTTTCTTGCCTAAGTAATGTGCTTTTAACCTTTGTTTTGATCTCTGCATGATAAACATTAGAATATTTGCTTGCTTTTCCGGGATGCCAACACTTTAACCATTTTCAGTATGGAAGAACATACTTCTCCGTGTGAAAAAGTCCAACATTGCAATGAACAGGATTCAGCCTCTAAAACTGTTATGACTTGGAAATTATAAAAGAAGCAAATAGCTTCTTTCCTCATCCAATTTCTTTATGTATCTGAAGAGGACTCTGAACATAAATAGCTTAGGTTGTTTATTAAATATAGTCCAGTCCTCAGATCATGTGGCTACTGGTTCAAGTCCCAAATCCCACACAGTGTCTACACTTTAAGAATTTATATTAGAATGGACCGCATAAATGTTGCTCCCAGTCCTATGATGCCATTACGAAAATATGGATGGGAAAATTGTCATGAGGCTCAATGTGTTCAAATTAATTTTTTCTTTCCCTTTTACACCTGTTTAATCATACTGAATATCATGTTTCTTCTCTTTGAAACAATGTGTTTATGGACAGATACACATGCATGTATACAGAACTGGTTCCAGATCTGTAGGATATGCTCTTCTATGAATGGACTCTGGTGGCCTGGGCAGGCAACAGTGTGCAGCAATGGCAACACTGAGTGGCAGCACTGAATAGTTGGGTTTTTGTTGTTGTGTGCCATTTCCAGCTAAGTGGTTTTCTTTGCAAGACTTGTTCAGAGGAGGTTTGTCACTGCCTTCCTAATCACCATTAAATTTCCCATTATGTCTGCATGTAACATACTGTCAGGGTCATGATGAGAACCTGACATGGTGGCTACATTCAATGAAAAGAAAAATATCCTAGCAGTAGTGATGTGAGACTGGGTGAAACATTGTAAAGCTAACCCTTCCCATTAGCTGTGTATGTTCTTGGGCACAGTTCAGTGGATTTGTGTAGGAATCATCTGCTACTAGACTTTTCTATTTGAATTTTCTTGACTGATGAGATGTTGTATACTCTTGTTGGAGATGGAAGGTGTATTTATTCATTTTGGATCCTCTTGGGAGAATACATCTTCCCCAATGTTGCTCCTCTTCCTTTCCCAGCTGCCTTCTTTAGCCTTGTTTATCTAGTCCATGTAATTGCACATTTATTTTGCAAGGCCATACTCTTACCAAGGAAGAGTAATATAATGGATTGCTTACAGTCTCACTTCGTAATGGAGAGCTAATAGACCCACTCCATAAAGGTCACAACAAAATTGGTTTTACATCATATTAATTGTTGACTGATTTTGAAGAGTGATTGTATTGACTTTTTGACCTTATAGCTCCAGTGCTGCTATTTAAACAGATGTGAAAAGCAACAGGGCAGACATTTAAGAGAGGAAGAAAAATCCAGACATTCTTGAAAAATGATGCAACCAAATTGTTACAGTAGATTGCAAGAAGACCTTCCAAAGACCCTGTTATCACTTTGTTTCTTCCTTATATTGTAATAACAAACAACATCTGTATGTGCTATAGAATTGCTATTGAAAGGTAAAACAAGATATATCCACACTTTACAAATAATTTTAGAAGAACACTAAAATCATATCTCTGATATGGATTAGAATTTTTTTTTAATTTAGGAAAATAGTTTTGGGTAATTATAATAATGCAGATATATAGCCCTTGATTCCTCCAAAGTATTTAGCAAGTGAATGCATCCCATTTTTATGAGTCTGTGAGGTAAGGCTAGGCTGAGAGATGGTGACTGACCCAGCTCATCCAGTCAGCTTCACAGTCAAACATTCTGTCCACTAGTCCACACTGGCTTGGCAGAGTGCACATTATTCAAAAAGGAAAGTTATATTTCTGAAGTACGCATTAAGGAAAATCCCCTTGGATTTTTCCTGTTGCATATTGTCCATGTCCTAATAGATCATGGTGTGGTTTACTGATGCAGTCCATAATACAGTACAAGCAGTGGGACTCCAACTCAGTTCTACTCATCTCAGAAAGCAATAACTTTTTGTGTGGAATCTAAACTTGTACTTAGGCAGCACTGCACTGATTTCTACACTGAAACAAACCAAGAACTTGGTTATGCACGGGATAAGCAGTGCAGAATTTGTATTAGTTCTATTGGTTGGTAGCACATCAGATGCACAACTGGCCAGCGTGATGTAAAATGCACATGGGTGTGACACTGATGCTTGCATCTGTGTCATCAGAAGCTTTGGAACACCACATTGTTCCTTTTAAGGCAGGTACATTTCATATCAGGACAGTCTGTCCCATGACAACACCAACACAGAAACAGGTGCAGAGACAGCCTAATGCACCATTTCCATTCTTCATCAGCTGTGACCACAGAACCTTGGAACGTGATGAAAACTATTCTCCAGGCAAGTTCTCTCTCTCACCCCCACTTACAAATTCCCATTTTCTTTCTGATGTCTGATGCCATTTACTTGCACTTTGAAATGCATCTGCATGCAATCCTCTTTTGTAAGAAAACAAGGGTGAAACCATGAAACATCATATAACTGTCATAGTAGCGCAAGATGCCTCTTGCCTTACAGTCAGCTTTTTTTCTTTTTGAAGCAATGTGTGCATCGGAGAAGCGTTCCTTTGGGGAGACAGCTGCACATCTATACAGCCATTAGTCAGGCGTGTTAAAGATGGAACCGATGACAAAAGGGAACTTTGAGACAACAATATTTTTAAACCAAGGGAAAGGGGCATAGGATGAACAGAATAGAGAAAATGGTCAGGGGACTATCTATCTATCTATGATAGGTAATGGACATTTATTTATTTTATAAAAATATTTCACCTTCCTCCATATTGTCAGTTCTCAGGATGGAGTACAATTATTACCAACATATTTAAAGTTTTAAGCTCCTTCAAAAATTTGAGACACTCTGAAAGCACTTTAAAACAATTTAACAATTCCAACAGAACCCAGAAAACTAAGACCAGTGACCAAGATGTGGGTCCAAATGCTATTTTTCATTCTTACAAGAACTGAGCCACTGACTCAATTGGATTTATTTAAGGGTTGACTCATCATTCGATATTTGATTTAATGGGTCTGTTCTTTGAGACTAATCAACAAGATTACAGCCATGATTTCATTAGGTCCAGCTTCAATCGATCTTGGATTATACTGATTATCTAGACCCATTTCAAACTGGGTTCCGGGCGGGCTATGGGGTTGAGACTGCCATGGTCGCCTTGGTCAATGATCTTCGTCTGGGCATGGACAGGGGTAGCGTGTCCCTGTTAGTGCTCTTGGACATCTCGGCGGCTTTCGATACCATCGGCCATGGTATCTGTTTTGTCCCAAGAGCAATGCTATGGACTTTAGGTGTAGTAAGGTCTCTGGCTCTTGGGAACACAGCCAGAACAAAAGACTTGTCCACAAAATTCTTAAGTTTCCAAAGGCTTTACTGGTTATAACACAAAAACATGAAACTTATCTCCTTTTTTTTCAATAGTCCTTCCTAAATACCTTGCTCTCTTCTTGGTGGATTCTATCTTTCTTCTTCTGAGGACTATCTTTCTTCTTCTGTGGACTTATCTTTTTGTCAAAGGAAAATACTCTCTCCAGGTCTGACTTGGCTGAAATCTTACTATACACTGAAACTAACTAGAGGGAGACAGCATAAGACCCTAGGATTTCCCACAATCCTTGTCTTTCTTAAAGCTGTAGAACTCTATTTTCCCTCTTAAACTAATACATAGAAAACCTATTATAATCTCAACTAAATATATGTCTCAGGAGGATCAAAGATGCTCTGGAGGCATGACAGTATCCTTCTGGACTGCCTGAGAGAGTTAGGAATTGGGGGCACTGCGCTCCAGTGGTTCCATTCCTACCTCTCGCGCAGGTTCCAGATGGTGCAGCTGGGAGACATGTACTCCGATAAGAGGGCACTTACATCTGGTGTCCCTCAAGGAGCCATTCTGTCTCCCATGCTATTCAACATTTACATGAAACCGCTGGGAGAGATCATCCGGAGACATGGGGCGTGGTGTTATCAGTACGCTGATGACACCCAAATAGTCTTCTCTGTGTCTCCGACTGATGCAGTGACCAGGAAAGGCATCTCTCTAGATGCCTGTCTGGAGTCAGTAATGGGCTGGATGAGGGAAAACAGACTCAGACTGAATCCAGAGAAAATGGAAGTACTTGTGATAGGTTCCCCAGGTCCGGGTTTGGAGATTTGTCCACCTGTCCTAGACGGGGTCACGCTTCCCCGAAGGACTCTGTTCGTAGTCTGGGGGTGCTCCTGGACTCGTTGCTCCACCTCACATCTCAGGTGGATGCGACGGTCAGGAGCGCCTGTTATCAGCTTCGGTTGATACGCCAGCTGCGACCCTTTCTGGGCCGGGGGGTCCTTGAAACAGTGGTACATGCTCTGGTAACCTCTCGTTTGGATTTCTGTAATGCGCTTTACATGGGGCAACCCTTGTACCAAACCCGGAAGCTGCAATTGGTTCAGAATATGGCAGCAAGACTGGTCACTGGATCTTCCAGGGCCAGCCATATAACACCGGTACTTAAAGATCTACACTGGCTGCCTATTCGCTTTCGGGCGCAATACAGGGTGTTGGTTGTTACCTATAAAGCCCTAAATGGCTTGGTCCCAGGGTACTTAGAGGACCGCCTCTCTCCATATAATCCGCCCAGCACTCTCAGATCGGGTGAAAGACATCTTTTAAGAGTTCCAGATGCGAGACGAGCCATCACTACACAAAGGGCCTTCTCCACCTTGGCTCCTAAGCTCTGGAACTCGCTCCCCGACGAGCTCCGCTCGACCCCCTCCCTAGACCAATTTAAAAGAAGGTTGAAGACACATCTTTTCCAACAGGCATACCCCCAATAGCCTTGTTGTGATTCCTCTCCCCCTCACCATTGTTATAACTGTTGTATATTGATATTACATCTAGCTTGGAATTGGAATTGTTATTGTTATAGGCATTTTTATACTGTGTATTTGTGATTTAGCGATCAATGTTTTTATTGTAATTGTGTGTTGTTGGATTGTAAAATTCACCACTGTAACCCTCCTTGATCTCTGGAAAGGCGGGCTAGAAATAAAGCTTTTATTTATTATATTATTATTAAATGAAGAGCCATGCAATACTGGTGCCAGTCAGGCTTCCAAGGGGAAGGTTTTCTACAACTGGGATGCTACCACTGAGAATGCTGTCTCCTATGTCCTCATGCAAGGTATTGCTACCAATGCTGCTACAGTGTGGTCCTCCCAGAAAATACTAATGTCTGGAGAGGGAAAAGGTCTCCCTCAAACATCTAGATTTCAACCATTTTGGCTAGAAAGTCATTATGAATACCATGAACTCAGGCCAGAAGTGTAACATATCCAATACTAATCAATTCAGACCTTCATTTACTCGGACTGGACATTTTAATTCCCCAGAGTCATAGCAACCCCCCCCCCCGAATCCAGAAATACTACACCTACAAAACAGGAACTTTGGGGGTTCCAGCCAATGTAATGTATGCATCAATACAAAAATGAAAAGAAAACAAAAATGAAAAGATAAAAAGAAAACATATATTATTTTGAAGACAGGGATACAGTGAAGTAGAAGTGTTATGCTCTTATTGTCTGTAGGTTAGTTCCATTCTAGGGAAACTGGAATTTAGGAGTCAAGAAATACTGTCTAACCTGCCCTGTACATTCAGGTGCTCTAGAAACATTTACTACAACTGGCCACAGCTAGACTGCAACTGCCATCCAGAGGACATTTTCATCAGCCATCCCTAGATTGTGGAATGGCCTGCTGAGAAAGATTTGATAGTGTGCTGTATAGATTTAAAACAGTATTAATCTTTAGACCTACCCAATCAATTTTAAATTATGAATTTTAAAATGGTATGTTTTTACTTTTATGCTGGATGATTTTAAAACATCCTGTGTTTGTGTGCTTTAACTTACATGTTTAAATGGTTTCAGGTGTTTTTATATAAGTTGTGCCCCACCTCAAGCCTTGGGGAGAAGCAGATGAGAACATGATGATGATGATGATGATGATGATGTTAAAACCATTTTAAATATATTAAAACAGTGAATATGAAAGAAAGAATTCTGTACTTCTTTGTTTTATTACCTGTTGCAAGCACAAGCTAGAGAAAGGAATCTGATTCCTGTATGGGTCTGAAAGGACAGAAGGCTACAGCAATTCCAACGGTTGTCTCATCACACCCCCAATTATTTTAAAGGCTCACAAGATCTTCCCTAAATTTGTATGGAGAAGCCCACTTTGGCCCATTCACTTTTAGGCTAACAGGTTAAATTCCAAATTAAAACAGAGGATCAATAGCTTAATCCAGTGGTTCCCAAACTTTGGATCTCCAGACGAAGACCAGATTTTGGAAATCACTGACTTAATTGCTTCCCATTTTATGGGAGAAAATGACAAGGATGTTGTGACACCATTTCTTTCCTACCTCACTTCACAGTATGAGAAAGATTTGTGGAGGGAAACAGCCATGAGGAAGAAGTGATTTCAATCCCGGTCACTCACTCTGAGAGATAATGACATTTCATCTACGCCTCCATGAAGAGCCGTCCAACTATGCACACCCAAATCTCCCTTCTGAAGTAGTATATTTCAGGAAAAGTCTTATAATTTCACATGAATGTATGTCCTTGTTAGAGCTTGGCAATGTTACTTTTTTGACTGCAGTTCCCCAAACCCTCCAGGCCATTGTTGTATTTATTTCAATGATAGTTATTTCCCAGAAAGGTTGCTTAAAATGTCCATGGTTATTCTCACTGAAATCAACAGGACCATTCTTTAGGAACATTCTGGAAAAAGGGGCTTGGGGACCAAAGAGCTAAGTTTAGGGCCTGAATGATGGAGGAGACCATGTTAAAAATAATGAGTAGCAAATGCTAACTGTCTGTGCTCCATTAAAAAAAATCAACATATCCTTCCTGTGAGAAGAACATATAATGTACAACAGAACACATAATATATAACAGATCTTTGACAGGAAAAAAAATGAAAGCAAAATTCAGCGAATAGCTTTCTCCATTAAAGATTCCAACACAATGTCATTTGACTTAATGAAGCAAGTCATCTATAGCTGTTCCTGTAGGTTAACTAAGCTGTATGTTTCAGACAAACATTCATGATTAGAAAATATTTATTTATTTATTTAGAATATGGCCGGAACTCTACCTGAATTTGATTTCAGTTACCTGATGTGATCTTCCTTCCTTCCTTCCTTCCTTCCTTCCTTCCTTCCTTCCTTCCTTTATGGAGGGGGAAATGCATATAGCTTATTAAATAGCAATATTGGTGGTGTGATTACAAACAGCACAGAAAGAACAGCAAGCAAGAGGAGTTTAACACTAGGGTTATATAGCTCTTTTATCTAAAAAGAAAAGAAAAAGGCAGATGGGCTCTGAGTGCATTAGGAAGATAAATGGACATAAACCAGACATTAGGAATGAGAATACATAAAAACCGGCTGCAGAACATTTCAATCTTCCAGGACATTCCACCTTGGACTTCCATACAGCAGTCCTTGAACAAAAAACTTTAAAGAGAGATTGGAAAGAGAAACAGCAAAATTGGCATATAGCAATATAGCAATAGCAAGTACAGTGGTACCTCGGGATACGAAATACCCAGGTTACGAATTTTTCAGGATACGAAAAAATCCCATAGGGATTTATTGTTTCGGGTTACGAAAGTTTTTTCGGGTTACGAAAAAACTCCGGCGCTATTTTAAATGGAGCCGCGGCAGAGCCGCGGCTTTTTTCCCCATTAGCGCCTATGGGTTTTCGGCTTACGAAGGCTTTTCGGGTTACGAAAGCGGCCGCGGAACGAATTAAATTCGTAACCCGAGGCACCACTGTATATTTCTATACCACTTATCAGTGAATTAACACTTCCTAAGTGGTTTACAATGTGTAAGTCCCCACCAAACTGGGTACCTATTTTACCAACCTATGAAAGGATGGAGGGCTGAGTGGACCCTGGAGCCCTGCCTGGCTTCTCAAACCCAATTTCTTCCCAAACCCAATTTCAAAACCCTTACAAATGCTAAGATTCTGTGTTCAAAGACAGTGTTTAGTATTAATAAGATGACTAGCTATTTGCACATACATAGAGAATGTTTACTTTCTAAGCAGTTGTATCCGCATATTATGCATTGGAGGAAGGGTTGTTATATCAGTCAATTATTTCAGAGAAGCTTGTGCATTAACACCTATCAAAGACTGAAGTGGGTGGGACAAAGAATTCAGTACATATTATGACAAACTCCCTTTCACTGTGGGGTGCTGTATTATCCATCAAGTACTTTGTGGAACACTTATCTTTAAATTCTGCTTCAAACTGACTGCAGAAAATTAATGCCTCATCAGTTCTAAAAGACTTAGTTATCTCTGAACAGAACTCCTAAAATTGTGAACGAATTACAAAAATGACAGTGGTAATGCTATTAAGTGCTTACTATAGGTAATCCAAAGTAGAATATTTGATGCCAGTTTGGATTAGTTACTTGACCGATAGAGATGGGCCTGAGAGACTTCAGTTTATTTTGGTACTGCAATATTGTTGGATTATTACTGGTATGGTTTTGCTTAACTCAGAGGACATAACACTGCAGCAATGTTACATAAAACCAGCTGCTACTACAATAGACCCAGAAGGTAGCATACTTTTAAAATGAGCCACTTTGAAAATATTTATTCAGCTATACTGTTCAACACCACATTAAAAAACACACCAGCACATGTAATCAAAACTTTGATTTTCCTCCCATATGCAAAGCAAAACCATTTCAGTTTGCATATTTCAGTTATTTCCATTTCTCATTTACAAAGCTTTTGTTAAGTGCAGCCTCCGAATCATTTCTGGGCAGAAATAAATTCACTATCTTCTGTCACTTTAAGATCTGTTATCTTATTAACGGGATCAATTGTGAAGTCTGAGAATACTTAATTGTGCTTTGTAATTTTGAACTTCTGGTTGCCATTCAACTAAAACACTTCAAAGTTCAGCATTCAGAGCTAGTTGCTTAGCTCCCTCTTGAGTCCACATACAAGCTTTTAGATGCAAGCAATTGTTTCCATCTTGCTTCTTCTTAGATTATTGCCTGCTCCTCTGTTTTGTTTTGTTTTCTTGTAGAGTGGAGTTAATATTTTGATATAGAGTAAGTGAACTTCTAGGCATCTTCTCTGTATTCCTAAGGTAGCAACATTACCCCTACCACTTTCATAAAAGAAATTCACATTAGGAACACCTTTGGGGACTTAAAATGGACCTGTTCTTCCATCAAACATTTCACAAGGGTACCTGTGTGAATCCCATGTTCCCATGCTGAGACCTGATAGACTTGAGCAAGTTGGCAGTAATATATATCTTCCCTAAAGGTTTTGTTACATGGGGGCACAATGAGGACATTACTCCCCTCAAATAAGAATTCTTTTCCCTAATGCATTTTTACTCCAGTCTCCAAATGTATAGTATTGCAGAAAGCGAGACACTGAAAATTGTTCCTACAGCGAACTCCTCAATGTGCTGCGTTTGCATCCTCTTGGTAACTTTGCCGGCCCCTTTTCTTTGGATGCTTCATCTGTATTTCTACATGCCCAATTGCAGTTTTAAGTTACTGCAGTGCAAAACATTTCGAGAATGAAGGAGTCTGATGGTACATTTCTTGGTGGTATGGTGTCTTCATGGGTGGTGGTCTGGGAATGATTCCTTTGAAAGTTCTCCTGCACCTGTATAGAGAAGAATCTCACTTGCAGAATTCTCTCCCTCCCTTCCTCCTCCTGTGTGTCTAGTAAGTAATGAAACTTAACACCCACGCTCTCCAAGTGCCTTGCCTCTATTACATAAAAAATTCAAAGGAGAAGGTGCTTCGTGATCAGAATTAACATGATCACTGAGTGGCTTCCCTCCCACATACCCACCCACCCTTCTTGTCTACAGGATCACATCAGGGTTGTCTGGAGGGGCCTTGCCGCCAGTTAACAACAAAGAGTTAATTTCCTGGAAGCAAAGTCACAGGACAAAGTGGAAGCACTTGCTCTCTTGAAGGGCAGGAGATTGCCTTGGGGAAGGTAGAGTTCTACACCTGGATTACAGAACTGGAATCCATCCCAGACAGTCTTTTTTAAAAAGTTTTCTTTTTCTCCCTCTGTAGAACAAGTATGATTATTTTCCCCCAAGGGGTGGGGGAACCCCCTAAGATCTTAACTAGCTGTCTTTACAATTTTGTTCTATTTTCTTTTGTTCGGCCTTGCTATCATTTCTTTTTTGTTGGGGGGGGGGGGGGGGGATCTTTTTTTCCCCTAATCCTGTTTTTTTTTGGATGTGGGGGGGGGGGGGGGAGGAATGAAAATCCAACTAGATGCAATGACTTTTGAGCATTTCATTCCTTAATTCTTACGTCTGCCCTTACATCTGCATTCTGTTGCTGCCTAACGAATATGGAAACATTCTGATGCAATTATGCCAGTGTTTACGCATGCCTTTTGGCCTATCAGCATTGCAAAAACAGAAGTGAAGAATGAAAGCCAACCAGCAGTCCTGGGATTCATTACACAAAATAAGTAAGGCAGTATTTTTTTTAATAGCCTAATCTCTTTGGTTATGATCGGGGCCACTCTGTTCTCTAGGAGCCCAATCCTTTCATGAGTGCTCATGCATCTCAATAAATTTGGTGTCACCTAGTGGTGAACTGAAGGCTTTCTAGCAGAACTGGGAAAAGTTGCTTTTTCGACTGCAAGTCCCAGAATCCCCAGTCAACATGGCCAGCACATGTTGTCCTCAGCTTATAATCACATAAACTGAGGACTATGCCAGTGCAAGTACTCTTGAATATTGAGCAAGGAAGTATTTTATCCAGTATCTTCTTGTTCAATGGTTTTTGCTCAGCTGACCTCTTCTGTATAGTATTGCCCCACACAGGCAAATGTATTTAAACAAGCCAGATTGCATGCATTGGTAGAAAGGTAGGATATAAATATAGCAAGTGGAATATTTCTGAATTTTGGAAACAGCACTTTTTTTCCTTATCAGTGAAGCTGTGCACAAACCTATGCTTAAATGACATGCAAAAACTGGCAGGGCTAAAGGAGACCAAATCAAAATGGAGCTGTAGAACTTATTTGGCTGATGGGTACCCAATTTGTATGATGGTAAAAAATCATGGTTGAGATCATGCATCAAAGAGTCATAACATAACTTGATGCCAACAGATTTACACCTCACTTGTGCTGCCCCATGTCATTACAGAATTGCAAAGTTGGACGATCAGTGCACAGTGCCCAATACTGGACAATATGTACAAGGCTCCCAGATGCATAATTCTGCTTTTGTAATCTTCAGGTGAATAATGTATTACCCCCCCCCAAAAGTCCAATCATGTGTTTAAAGAAATTTATTGGTCCATAAGGCACCTACAGGATGCAAGTCCATGTCCTCCTCATTTCAGTATGGTGCTGCTGATGTTAAGGTTCCAAGTTATAACGCAACTATTAAAGGCCTTCAAATTGTTGATGAATCCCTGAGGAGGTGGGTTTGCTCAAAATTTAGTGTGCAATCAATATGCAGTGCAGACTGCAGATGGCATTGAAAGAGAAGCAGATAGATCTTGTCATTCTTGATGCAAAAAGCATGTTTAATCCCAATATATGGACACAAATCACTTGTTATTGTATTATAAGAAACCACACACCATTTATGTGATGAATAATTTGAGGAAGACTGCAATCACAATTAAGAAGTTGGATATGATTATGTTTTTGAACAACAGGAAAACAAATTGTTGGCTTTGGATGATGCTTTATTTTCCTTTTACTATATTAATTTATCTGATTTTGTCATTCTCTCTTACGGCTCTTTTTAAAATGCAAGCATGATTGAAAGAATATATGTTTTTAATATGTGATTGAAAGTTTCTCAAATGAATGAATAAACTGATTACTACTGTTCTTGTTAATGCCACAATATGCAGGACAGAATTCTTTTAGATTTTACTAGGGATGCTTTCTTCACTGCTTTATAGCTGGTTGAAGAACAAGTAATTTTCTCTACACAGTATGTACAGAGAAAAAGTAGTGTTGCATATGTTATATGAATGGTGAAGCTACAATTATTTTGGGGGAAATATTACCTGGAAAAAATACTGGGTACAAGGAAAACTTTACCCATAAAGTTGCAGTGTCACATAGGCGGGTTACAAACCGCCATAAAGTACGCGCTCCGTGCGTACTAGGGTTAGGAAGGGCCGTATTAGGGTTAGGAAAGTTCTTACCTTCCTGACGGCCCTTCCTCCCAGTACGTGCAGAGCGCGTACTTTTTCGCGGCGCCCATCCACATGGGCGCCGCCATTTTGACGTACTGGACGCTATGCGTCCAGACGTGTCGCGGAGGAAGTGACGTCACGAGGGCGCACTCCACCCCTTGTGGCGCCACTTCTGCGTTCCAAAAAGGAGCGGCATTTCGCCGCTCCTTTTTTGCTGCGCAGGGAAACCTCGCGGTCTGGCAGCTGGAGTTTCCCTACGCAGCGAATGGCGGCGGCGGGAAAACGGCCCCTTGAGGGCCGTTTGTAACCCGCCATAGACAAGAAGAAAGGACAGGGCTCTTTACCCTAAACCAATGAGGTTTAATAGATAAAGTTTAAATGAGAAACCACACTTTTGGCAGCCATAGTTTTTTGTGGTTTTTTTTTGGGCTATGTGGCCATGTTCTATAAGAGTTTCTTCCTGACGTTTAGCCAGCATCTGAGCATGCCAACCACAGGTGCTGGCGAAACGTCAGGAAGAAATTCTCATAGAACATGGCCAGATAGCCTGAAAAACCCACAAAAACCCACCACACTTTTATTGAGTGTTTGGTGTGTGGCTTAATGCTAAAGCCTAGGTAACCATCCTCAACCATCTCTAAATATTATTTATCAAATATACTCCAATCTTCATGGAAAAATTATTAATACATAATTTTCACTATGGTGCTTGCTAAAGCCTCTTAAAATAACCAGCTTCTTCTTTCTTCATCACTTACTTTTGTCTTCAGAAAATGCACTTATTATTGTTGTTGCTGTGTGCCTTCAAGGAGACCCTAAGGTGAACCTATCACGGGATTTGCTCAGAGGGGGTGTGCTTTTGTCTTCCTCAGAGGCTAAGAGTGTGATTTGTCCAAGGTCACCCAGTGGGTTTTCATGGCTGAGAGAGTCTCTAGAATTGTAGTCCTATGCTCAACCATTACATCATACTGGCTTCTTACGCTTGTACTATTACATAATTTATTTCATATTCCATGTTTACATTCTGGAATTTAATTTATTATTAAATTAAAATATATTAATTTAAAGTATTAATAATAATGACATTATTATTTATATAGGACCTTTTAAAAGGATGGCCACACTACAGGTGGTTTAATTCAGACAACACATCCCTGAGTTTGTTTGTTTGTTTGTTTGTTTTTTTGGTGTGGGGTTTTTGGGCTATGTGGCCATGTTCTGGAAGAGTTTATTCCTGATGTTTTGCCAGCATCTCTGGCTGGCATCTTCAGAAAATGCAGGCATGAGAGTGAGTGGGGTACACTCTCTCTCTCTCTCTCACACACACACATACTATATAACGCTTGGTTGGTATATACAGTATATATATATATATATATATATATATATATATATATATACCCCACTCACTTCCATGCCAGCATTCTCTGAAGATGCCAGCCATAGATGCATCTTCCAGAACACAACCACATAGCCTGAAAACTCCACAATAAACTATGGATGCCAGCTGTGAAAGCCTTCGATGTCTCACAGCCCTGAGCCTACAAGACCTTAGCAGAGCTGTTAATAACAGGGTGTCCTGAAGGGTCACCATAAATTGAAGCCAACCTGATGGCAATTAGCAACATCAACAAAATGCCATGAAGTTCAGAGCAGTTCATACAGGGTTACCCTTTTGTTCTCACAGCAACCTTGGAAGGTAACTCCAGTGGTATGTGTGTGGAGTATTCATATTTGTGGCAGCAGAAACAACAGCTTGTTCTGAGGCCTGAAAGACTAGTGCATTCCATTTGTCACAAGTCAAATTCTTTTTCAGTTGCGTTGCAGTGGTACAGTCAGATCTCTGTATCCTTGGATTTTTTATCCACAAATTCAACCATCTGCATGAAAATATTTTTTTTTTAAAAAAAATATAAATTCCAAAAAGCAAATCTTGATTTTGTCATTTTATATAACGGGCACCATTTAGTAAGCGTTTGTATTTAATGGGACTTGACCATCTATGGATTTTAGTCTCCACAGCGGCCCTGGAATCAAACCCCAATAGATATCAAGGGCCTACTATAAACACATCAGATAGCAAGCTACATGAAGAAGAACTGGATTTGTTTTTGAGTAGACATGCTATGAGTGTGCAGAAACAAGTGATGCTGCTGGTGGTAGAGAAATTAAGACATCCTGCACTGGGTCAGATCAAAGGCCTTCCTAGCATTTTCTTCTTATGGTGACCACTAGAAGCTTATCAGAGGTCCAGTAACAGGAAATAAGAACAATAGCATGCTTTTCTTTTGAACATAACAATGCCAGGAACTATATATGTTGAATTAAACATTTAGGTAGAGGAAAGATCCATCAGTAGTCCCATTACAAAGATGCATCACAGGCTAAAACAGTAACCATAAATGAAACTGTGACCCAGTATATACCTCTCCAAAAGGGCAGACTGGAGGTGGCCAGTTTTCCTGTGGAGGGATGCCGCAGCAGCCAAGCTGCATGGTGTCTCTCCACCCCAAAAACAACCCGAAAAAAATGGGTTCTTCTTGGACACTGCGTGCACGTCATAAGTACGCCATTGGCGCACTCATGATGTAAGTGACACACAGCATATGCAGTGGATCACTTATGTCATGATGGTGGCCCCCATTATGCCGCCACCGTGACGTCGTAGGGTTAGGGACCGTGTGGTTGGTGCGTGGTCCCTACCCCTACAATCGCTGCTTGGACAATACTTCTTGGCGGTATGTACCAGGTCATTGAAGCAACATTTGTTCATGGGGAAGTTGAGTACTGTATTCAGAAACTAATTTCAGAAGCAAAAGTTGCCCACATTAAGTAAATAAAACTTTGGCTGCATCTGCACTCCAGAAACAATGCAGTTTGATACTACTTTAACTGTCATGGCTCAATGCTATGGAATTCTGGGATTTGTAGTTTTGTGAGCTATTTAGTCTTTTCTGTCAGAGAATTCTGGTGCCACAACAAACCACAAGTCCCAGGATTTCCATGGCAGAAAGAGTTGTCATTATTTCTGCAGTGCAGATATAGCTTTTGACTAGAGAGATCAATCCAAGCCAGTTTTTCTATATAGCAAAGCTGAAGGAAAGCCATGGTTCAGCTGTAGAACATGGCTTTGTGTGCAGAAGGTCCCCATCACTAACATCTCTATTGAAAAGATTTTGAAGAGAATAGCTTTTTGGGATGCTACTGTGAACCAGAGTAGCCACTGTTGGGTTAAAATGGAAAAATGGTGTGATGCATTTTATAACGTCTTTATATGATGACTCAGAAACCAGGAAATTAAAAAAAGCATGGTTTTACTGGTAATAGTAACTGTGAAACCATTCTATAGCCTGTATATTTGATGCTTTGCAGTAAACACATATTGAAGCATAATAGTGACCACAGTGAAAGAAATAAGTAGTATATGTCACAGAATGATTGACAAAGAATGGATGCAATTATGTTCAATTCCCAAAATTCTTAAGGGACCTTAAAAATGCTGCTGTTTTTTTTACAGCATGCAAGAAGCTGCTGGAACAACATCTGAGTTTGGAATTAAGACAGCAACAACAACATTATTTATTATTTGTCATTTGTTAACATTTTCAAAATAATTTGTTTACATTCTTTGTAATTAATAGCAAATACATTATTAAAACATTGCCTCTTAGTTACTTCTATTAAAAACAACAGCAACAACTTAGGAAACAAAAAATGGTCCCAAATGGCCACCCCTGCAACTTTTTAGGAATAATGTGTAAATGTTACTTGTCACACTAAAAATTAGCAATGTTACTATCAGATTGTTTTGGAAAATGTCTCCTTCTTACACCTCAAAATAACATAATTCAGTTTCCTGAATATGAAGAATTTTGATCAATTTCTCAATAGATAGATAGATAGATTTCCCCATTTGCATTGGCAAAATTCAACAGGTAAAGTTATTTGCAGCATGAGGACAATAGTTTTGTACTTGCCTGTCACAGATGTGTTGAACATAGATATTGTACCATCTATTAAGTACTAACATGTAGAATAAACAAGGATTCAGAGTTTTGGCAGATTAGTCAGAGCTGCAGATGGATATTTTGGTTTGTTGTGGTTTCTTTGAACTTTTTAAAATCTCAAATGCTTTGCATCCTGGATTTCAAGACATCTATGTATGAAAATCAAACTTGTGCTAAATTCTTGCCCACCTCTACCTGAGGGCAAATATTTGGAGCCTCATCCTGCCCATCCTAAGTTTTTTCATAATGAGAGAAAGTACAGCTACAGACAAACTGCACATGAGATATTATTGGGATTTAGGTGTAATCTGCACTGCCGAAATAATCCAGTTTGACACCACTTTAGCTGCCATGGCTCAATGCTATGGAATCCTGGGATTTGTAGCTTGTGGCATAAGAGCTCTCAAGAGAAAAGGCTAAATATCTCACAAAACCACAAATCCTAGTATTCCATATACTGACCCATGACTGTTAAAAAGATATCAACCTGGATTATTTCTGCAATGCAGATTAGACCTGAGAGATGCAAACGTTGGATTCAAGGGGACACAGAGATAGGAAACGTGGGTTCAAAGATCTAATCAGCTAGAACATCACTGGATGTCTGCATCACTTTCATTTTGTGTTGGCAGTTCTATTATCCTGGCATCCTAGTAGCTACAGTCACTCTTGACTCTTTTGTATGACTTTTGGGAAAGGAATTGTAAAAATCACAAAGACTTCTACATTTGTTCAGCAATATTTATATGAGGAACCTCTTTCCTTGCAGTATTCCATGTTATTACAGCTTCCTAGCCATCACTCCTATGCTGCATTCACTGATCTCAGACAAGAATGTGATAAAATAATACCCACAGCCAAGTGATTAAACACTTAAAGCTGTTAGGTGTGACTGCAACTCCACCAGGCAAGTTCTTCCTTAAAACTAACTCATAACATGGTCCTGGAAACAATACTCAGAGAGTGATAGGTGGTGGCTTTGGGAAACCACTCCAACTTTTAAGCCAGACTTTAAAGGAGCAATTCAAGGTGGCAAACATATTTTGAGTTCAGCACCCTCAATAGCTCTATGGAGATTTGGACTAAAACCTGGAGGGGATTCACTGCTTCACTGACATGGGCATCAATTTATTTGGGTCAGTAAAGTGTCCAGGTGAAAAGTATAATTCTAGAGAAGAGCTATTCAACAGCAACAAGGAGTGGGGCTGAAAATGAGAAATGAGGCTGCCCCGCATTTTTGGGGCCAGCGTTGTTGCTGCCTGGGGGAGCGAGCCACTGCCTGGTCCCTTGCTGGCCCGCCCGGGCTTCCAGCATGTCTTGCTGGGGTCGGGCGGGCCCACTATTGGTCCATTCTGCTGGATGGGGCGGAAGAGCCCTCCTATTGGCTGCCCCGTTCCCCCGGGGTAGCTCATTGGTTGAGGGAGCCAGGAAGGCAGTGCCTCCTTCCTATTCTGGCTCCCGATTGGTTGGTGGGCCTAGATAAGGCCATGCGATGTTCCGTTTGGGTGACAGTTGCTTAGCTCTCCCACCCTCCCTCCCTTGCTTTGGTGTTGTTGTCACAACTTTTCTTTTTGGGGCAGTAGCATAGGTCATGGATCTGGTGGGTGTGGTATCCAGGGCTGCATAGTACTGGATTGGGAGTCTTTCATGACCCGGGAGCACTGAGGGCATGCGGTGTGTCCATTGCAAAGGTCACATTGATTCAGCAGCTCCCAGTGACTAGGGACTTAATAGCGAACATGCGATCGACTGGTTGCATGTCTTATCCAGGGCTCTTTTTGTGGCCCCTATGTCATCCCAAAGCTTGGCCGTGACCAAGCAAATCATTTCATTTACCAATCAGGGGTTGGTTGATGCTCCAGATCTAGACCTCATGCTTTGGGCCAACACTATCCCTGTGCTGTTTGGTTAATAAAGTTGTGGCCTTTCTTCCAATTTGGTGTCTTGGTCTTTTGTGACAGCCTCCTTCCTCAGCAAATACTTATTGGTCCAAAACCAGATATAAGGTTGCAGTGTATTCATTGTAAGCTATGCCATCTATAACTAGGGCTTCATTCACACTGCAGAAATAATCCAGTCTGACACCACTTTAACTCTCATGGCTGAGTGCTATGGAATTCTGTGGATGGTAGTTTGTTGTGACACCAGAACAGAGCCCTGGTTTGGGATCTGAACCCTGTTCTTGAGAGTCATAATCCAATGCTCAAGCTACTACACTACACTGGCTCTTATCTTATATATTACATTATTATTATTATTATTATTATTATTATTATTATTATTATTATTGGTGTGTGTGTGTGTGTAATTTTTTTCTTTTATTATGAGAGCCCTTTTTGTGGAATCTGGATCAGCTGCACCATTTGCAACTTTTCACCATATGGTGAAATGGAGCTATGGAAAATTTCTGTCATGCTCCCCTTCCCATGATGCCTTAAGCATGTGCTTATTTTGCTTAAATGGTTAGACCAGCTGTATAGTATTCCTTGCCTAAGAAAACCCTATGAAATTCATTCAGTTGCCATAAGTTGAAAGGCACACAGAATTTATGTTCCATGATTTCAATGAGACTTGATCACAAATATGTTTCATTTGCCATTGTCTTCCTCTGAGAGTGTGACTTGCCCATGGTCACCCAGTGGGTTTCCATGACCATGTGGGGATTTGAACCCTGGTCTTTCAGAGTCCCAGTCCAACACTCAGATCACTATACCATGCTAGTTCTCCATATCCAAAAGGCAGGTTTGTTTTTCTCAGTCCATTTCTTCACTCAGATTAATTTTGGTAACCCACATCATAGACTCAATGTCAATGTTATGTTAGTGTTGCTTATATTTTATGTTCCAAGAATTCATAATGTATTGAGCTTCTGATTATTATTATTATTATTTCATTCCCCATGTCCAAAATTTGCCTTTTCTATTCCACCATCACTCTCTGCTAATCTTTTTTCCACAGATAGCTTTCACCATACTTTGCTGCCAACTTGGTTAACTTTATTTGTTTTCTTTTCTTGATATTTCATTAGACAGTCAGGTTGACTTTTTTCTTCTTCTCTTATTTTTGGTTAAGGATCTCTTTAGCTACACTAGTGGCTTCTTCTTTGGTTTCTAAGGGTTGGAAAAAGACAACAAACTTTCCTGTACATGATGATTGAATGGGATTGGTGTGAATGAAGACTTTTTAATTTAATTTTCAGAAATCCCTCTCCTCATGGACTCAGATGATAAAGGACAGTACGTGCAGTGAAACAAGATGGCAAAATAGTAAGGTGGCAGAATGGATTAGAACAGTTCACATTATGGAGGCATTATGGGGAAGATAAGATTCCCATATTTTAAAATTGTTATATGCAAACACCCCTCCACAAACAGAGAACCATCACAGTAGACAGAGCTGAGATAGGCACTGTCTACCTGTTTCCAAGGAGCTTTTTAAATAGTCTGTTATGCTGCCAAATGGATACAGTCTGTACTGGCCTCCTTAGTATTTTAACATCTCCTTCTGTGGTAGACCTTCCATCTTAAAGTGTCTGACACTATTCAGCCCATTCAGTTTATGAGTCTTTACCGCAACTTTATTTGCTTCCTTGCCAAACCACAACTCTCAAGATTCTTTGTGGCATGTCATGGCCTTTAAACTGTTTGAAAGAACAATCTCAGAAAGAAGCTGAGGCAGAGAAAGGGTATTTTTTAAAAAAAGTTTATTCGTTTACTTAAAGTACAACAAATGTAAGGTTAGCACTATAAACTACTAACACAAAATTAACAGATACAATCCATTTATAACCAAAATCATGTGCAGGGATAGAACTGATTTCTATGCCATCGTAGGATTTGAGATGGTGTGAATAAATGGGAGACAAGAAAAGACACTCTTCAATCAAAAGAGGAGGGAAAATAAGAAAAACACACACACACCTAAGCTCGTCATTGTGTATTGTAGTTATGGATTCATAACCTAGAGCATTGATTCTCAAACTTTCAACACCTCCAGGCGTTTTGGTCAAGCTGACTTGATCAACAGAAAGGAATTCTGGGAGCCAAAGTCTGAAACATCTGGAAGACCAAAGTGTGGGAATCATTGACCTAATGTTATTAGTTATGTAGAGTTACTAATCCATAACTGCTCCTAATTAGGTAAGACTACCTCCAGCAAGGCTGTGACAATCAGAAGCAAGATCAGAAGCTTCGCTTGCTGGTGAGAAGAGATTAGAAATGTGCTTCTCCTTCCGCCCCAGCTGCTAGCTTTACCTGTAGCAGTAAATAAGTAATGTCTCCTGGCCCATCCACCCTAGCCCATCTTAAAAGACAGAAGCCACATCAAGTGAATGAGATCTGTTCAGCTACCCAAGGCACATTGCATGTACACATGTGCATGTGGATCTGCACATGCAATACACAATGTGCATTTGAAACAACTCTTCCTCCACAACCTTTAACTAAAGGCAGACATCATTCAAGTGGACCAAAATGTCCAGCCATTTCCATTAGAGAATTTATGGATCTATTAGGCACCAAAAGAGTTCTGGCTAATGGACTTCTGAAAATGTCCATATATTTTGCATTTCCATGGGTATTCCTACAGTCTAATGATAAAAGTCTTTCCTGGGCATCAGTTCTCCCCATGTCGCTGACAAAGCAGACACAGTCCAAAAAAGCTTATGTTACAACTTATTTTGTACCGTTGGGGGGCTGTACAGATGAGGAGAAAGGGGTGGACAGAGGGCGCTCTTTTCTCCCCCAAATTGTGGATGTGTCAACCAAACAGTGCAGCAACGATGTGCCTAAAAAGGAGCTGCGAAATGTGGCTCCTTTCTCCACTACTGCTGAGGCACCATAAGCATCCAGGAGCAGTGCTGTGACATCCTTTGTACGCTGCGCCATTTGGATATGGCCATGAGGCACGTCGTTGTTGCATGTGCCGTGTAAATGGCAGCACACCAAGATGGCACCCGCAGCATGCAGTAGGTCTCAGGAGTGTGCAGACACTTTGCTCTCCCGAGCCCTACTTTCAGCCCCAGACTGGTGCATAGCACCAGTCTGTACTGGGTCTGAGTCTCAAAGGTGCTACAAGATCCCTTTGCATATTTTTAGGATTGTTTAGCTTACAACTAAGTAAGAGGAGATATGATAGAAGTGGATAAAAGTTTTAGAATTTGAGGAGCTTTTCTCTTTTCCTCACTATAACTGAACCTACAGTCATCTATTGAAACTGCATACATAGGTCGAATTTGGAATTCACTGCCACAGGATGTAGCGATGGCTGCCAAGTTAGGTGCTTTAAAAGACAATTGGATAAATTTATGAATGTTGGGGCCATCAGTGGCTATTAGTCAGGATAGGTGTATATCACATCTAGAATTCGAGGCACTGTGCTTGTGTATATTAGTATATGGAGAACAAGAATTGGAGAGTGAAATTACACTCATGTCCTACTGATTGTCTTCTCATAGGCAACTGACTGGTCACTGTCAGAACAGAAAACCAGACTAGACAGGTCTTTGGTCCAATTCAGCAGGGCTCTTCTTGTGTTCATATGCTCTTCTATTTTAGCTATGTGAATTAATGAGAACAAAAATGTCATATAAATGAAGCTGACTGACAAGGGGGAAATAAACTCAGAAGCCTAATTGTCTTGTAAGCTCAGTTGTTCTGTCTGCTTTGCTGTTAATCAGATTTCTCTATCAAAATGTAAGATTTACTTGTTTTTTATGAACAATACTTTTGCTGGTTCCTTTTTCATCTTAAAATAGTATCTGGGTTAGGTCAGGTTGTGCTGGGCATTTTGACATTTCTGTAATCTTTACTGAACTACGGTAATGAACCAAACTACACTAATTGCAAAGAGAGGAGACACAATTAGTAGCACAAACAAAATCTATGGTAGCTTGAAATGAAAGCAATCTAAGGATAAAAGTGAAATTGTCTGTCCAAAACATCTGACCCACAAGCCAAATGCTGTCCACCTGTTGTATACTGTGGCCGGCTGGGTAGAGGCTCTTGATGTCATTCAAAGTACCTACAAGAAAACAAGTTACTGAACCCATAGGTGTTGGGAGGCTTACTTGCTATCATTAGGCTGGCTCTGTGGTGGAGTGAGAAACACCCAGACCTCTAGGTTGCTGTAGCCCTATCACACAATTGCACTGCCACATTTAACCTTAAATACATCTGCCACATTGAAAAGTACTTCAGGGAGGAGATTTTGATTGTTGTACAATTGTAGCAGAATTCAGACTTCTACAATGACTAAAAACATGGTTTATGATAGTGTAAGCTGGATTTAACACCACCATAACTGATTATCAGGATATTAGCCAGTGTTTTCACAAACATTTATGTTAATACCTCTGAAAATTTCAAGGGAAGAAGATCCTTTGAGACAAGACAGTCTGGCATGATGATAAAATCTGATATCAATAGATTCTCAGACAGATTTTGCTGGCATCCCTAGTCTCTGTTGACACTTTACAAAGATGCACCCAAATATTTATTATTATTATTATTATTATTATTATTATTATTATTATTATTATTATTATTATTATTAACCTTTATTTATGAAGCGCTGTAAATTTACACAGCGCTGTACATGCAATCTTTTTAGTTAGACGGTTCCCAGCCCTCGGGCTTACAATCTAAAAAGACATGACACAGAAGGAGAAGGGAGTGGTGGAGGGAGAGGGTAAGAGGTCCAGCAGTTCCTCTCTACCTCCGAGGCCTGGACCAAGGCAGATGGACTGGAGGGAGGGCTTGGCTTCAAAATGGAAGGTTAATCTTCATCCAGGGAAAATACATACTCTCAAGTAGGATAATACATATACAATACATAGCAATACAGGAAATGGTTTGATAAACAGGCACTAAAAGAACATCAGATGGTAAGCAACAATTATGCAATGCCTGGGAAGGCTTCTCTGAACAGGATGGTTTTCAACTCCATTTTGAAACTAGTTAAAGAAGTGATGGCTCTTGCTTGTGGGGGAAGAAGGTTCCAGGAGTGAGGGGCAGCAAGTGAAAAGGGGCGAATCCGGGATGGGGCAGAGGAAATCCTGGGCTGAGACAGGAGCCCTTGACTACCAGAACGGAGGGCCCTGGTGGGAAGGTGAGGAGAAAGAAGGTCTGATAAGTAAGGAGGGGCCAGTCCATGGAGGGCTTTAAATGTCGACAGCAGGAGCTTATACTGAATGCGGAAAGGGAGGGGGAGCCAGTGAAGGGATGCCAACACAGGAGAGATGTGGTCAGAGCAGTGGGTGGAAGTGATAATGCGTGCAGCTGAATGCTGGACAGAGATTAAAGGACGGAGGTGAGCAAGAGGAAGCCCAGCCAGGAGGACGTTACAGTAATCCAGTCGTGAGATCACTAGGGCATGGACCAGGATCTTGGCAGTAGAGGCGGAGAGATATGGTCGGATATTGGCAATATTGTACAAAAAGAATCTACAAGCCTTGGCTGTGGTCTGGATCTGAGGGATACACAACAGAGAAGAGTCAAAGATAAAACCAAGATTGTGGGCTTGCTGGACTGGTTGAATAGAAATAGAAATAGATTGCAGAAGAAGGTATTATTTATCAGACATTTTATTGTCACTCCATTTCAAAACTGACTTTTCAGCAGAGCCCATACAGAAATACAATGCCAGAATGTAACATGCAATTAACATTATTCAAATGTGTTTAATTTTTACTAGAGCTTTTTTTTTTTAATTACCCACACTCCTGAAAGTGGTGTTCTTTAGCTAATGTAGCTGGAGTCGAGACTCCCTCTGCCAATGAAGCAAATTCATTTTGAGAAATATAGCTGAAGATTTTTTTTTAAATGAATTATCTGATGATGAGTAGCATAGCATAGTTGGGAGAAGAACCTTTCATATCGCTGGTGTGAAATACACACGTTATGAAGTGTGCAGAACACATAGCTATGCCCCATTGGGCAAGTCTCATACTGGATAGGTCTGTGGATCTTATTAAGACTTATTTAGGTGGGAGGGGAATGTTCTATATACGCAACACTGTCTTCATTTTGCTTGAAAGTGGGGCTGATGTTATTAGCTTCTCTGAGGCCCTTAATCACTGGGAGAAGAGTCTGGAATCCTATTGGTGTCTCATGCATGCATAAGATCCCATACAGAAACACTGATCTGATGAGCAATGTCTGAGTTCAGTTTAAGGTTGCAGAAGTGGAATTGGGCATGTGGTACCACTGTGCAATGTGCATTCAATTGTACAACATTGCTATTCAAGTCAAGGTTTCATAACACCGTCAACGTCTATGTTCATATGCAGAAATTTACACAATACAACCCTGATGTATGATGTTAGCCAATGTCTGGAATCCTATTATTGACATCTGCACGTGTAAATTTCTTTTACACGTGCAGATGTTATTTTCCTGGCTTTGAGAGTCTGGTATTCACTTCTTTCCTCCACAGCATTCAAAGCTCCTTACTGAAAAGCTTGTGAAGCTATCTTACACAACCATTCTGTACTTAGTGGCAACCAATCTGGACAGCAGATGTGTCTGGCTAGATAACTATAGCCAGAGAAAAAATGATGACATCAGCTGGAATCCTCTGGGGGTCTCAGCACTGAGGTCATCACTTCATGTTTGGCTATTGGGGTGCTTCTGCCACCCTGCGTGCTCCACACAGAGCAGGGGAAGACTGTACAGGGCAGCTACAGAGTTGTTAATAAGTTTTAATAAGTTGGGGAGGGATATATGGGTCAGCCTAGTATATGTCCATATGTGGATCTTTATGCTGAAACCATGTTGGATGGCAGCCAGAATGATTTTAATGTTGACTGTTATATTCTATTGACGTATGTATATATCATTATAAGACACTTTCAAAATGTTTCTATACTGAAAGATGGGATATGAACAATTGTAATAAGAAAACAATTAATGATAAATTTCTGTTGGGTTACTACAGTCCTCATAACAGCGGCTGCAAGGAATAACAAAGTGCTGGGGTGAGGTGAGGCTTTAGTTTGGGCTGCATTCCAAAGAGTCCTAGGAACAAGTGAACAGTACTTCTAACTCTAATAAGAAAAACAGCCTGGGAGGGAAAAAAAAATCAAGACTATGACTTCCAGAATCTCCAGCCAGTGGCTAATATATTGGTCTTACCCATGGACAACATTTTGCCCATGTTCCATAGACTTGAACACACACATATTTCAAATCCATTCTTCTTGTAGAACCATGATGGATTCCAACACTGGGTGAGACTAAAGACACGGGACATAAATAAAGGATGGAGGTGGAGCCAGGTGATGGAGGTGGAGCCAGGTGTAATTCTTACCAGTTTGACCATTCCTTCCCTAAGAATGCAAAGCACAGCTCAGTTCTATGCAAATCAACTCAGAAATAATCTCCAATGTCTTTCTAGGTTGCAAAGGAAAGCTCAGCTGTATGCAATAATTTGCTCGGCTGTAAAGCAATGTTAAATGTCCTGCAGTGGTTTTCCATTCAAAGATAACAGCCACATAAAATTCCAAATTGCAGGGGAATTAGCCACCCCTGTTGCAAGAGAAAACTCTTTCTTTCTCTTTTCTGGGCAACATTTAGGCCTTTTCTGATCACAAGGAGAATTCAAGGGAAGAAAAATCCTGCAAGAATTGAAGACAAACTGTTACCAGTAATGTTTTTCACACACAAATTGTACTGATGCTGTGAATGAACCCAGTACAGAGGGGCAGCCAACTGTATAAACAAGTGAATTTGATCTGTGCCTGAGGCCTTAAATTCCAAGGCCATCATCCAACACGGGCATAGACACACTTAAAACCATTGATTTCAATGACTATAAGAACACTTAACCCAGGGTTGGACTATGCTCCAAATATATAACAGACTGTTTGTTCCCCTCCTCCCACCCCCATTTTCTTTTATGTATCCCTGTATACAGACTTGGTGATTTGCTTCAGCATCCTCTTTAGCCCACTACTGCTTTTGAATAAAATAAATGTTGCATACAGTAGAATAGATTGTTCCTTAAGGACAGAAGCTGTTGATGAAAATACAGATGTTTAGCAGTACTGAACATCATCTAGTGCAATGGTAAGCAGTGGGTCAATGGGGGCAGCCTTTGGGACCCTTCAGGAGCTTCAAGGACTGCCAAAAATGGGAGAAAAAACTAAAGGAAGAAACAAAATGAAATCAGAAGTGGCCAGGAGAAATCTATATTTTTAAAAGGGAATGTTTTTAAATATCAAACAGTTGTTGGCATCCTCTTTATGAATTTTGAAGGTCTGAAGGAATCTTGTAGCACCTGTGAGACTAACTGTGAGAAAGAAGTTGTAGCATAAGCTTTCATAGACATGGTCTACTTCCTCAGATACATGGAGTTAAGTGTCGCCCAGAAAGGACATTTATAATCAAACTATATGACTAGCCATTTGGTTAGTTAGTCTCAAAAGATCCCTTTGCATACTGATATTCCAGACTAACATGGTATGAATTCTATCATGGTGCAAGTTGGACATACCCCATCACAACTCATCCTTTATGTCTGTGCAGAGACTATAGCACCATCCTATGGAATCCACCCAGATTTGTAGTTTACAAGGTCTTTAGCCTTCTCTGCCAAAGAGAAAAACTGCAAACCCCAGGGTTCTGTACGATGGAGACATTGCAGTTAAGGTGGTGTCAAAACAGCATTATCTCTACAGTGTAGATGCACCCTTGGTGTCCAAAAAAGTAAAGAATTCAAGCTCTGATTTGGATGTGAATGTGCTGAGGCAGTTCTGCCATATACATTCAAGGGCAGTGCAATCTCTTGGTTCTGTGACTATCTGTCACAGAATAAAGCTAACTGGAGCAAAGGTGAATGACTCAGTATTCATGATGAATATACCATCATTCCCAATACACTTCATTTTGAGCATCTAAAGCAAAACAATCTGGCTAAAACATATTAATGGGCTAGATGTAATGACTGTAACAAGTGGTTTATGTGCCTTTTAACCACATTGCAATTTTTATTCTTCATCTGCCCAGTCATTAGACTGTAGAGATAACACATGAATGGTGGGAGCTGATGATGAAGACAATTAATCCAATATTTATCTCTGGCCTCAAACAGAGCAGAAAAATAATGACTTTGGCTCAAAGCATGTACACCCCTCCAAATTTTTAAGAAGGTTAAACCCACAGACTCAAAGTAAAAGCTCTATAAAAATATATTTCCGTTCGAACAGTATTTGTTGATTTATGCTGAAATCCAGTCTGCAGTCCAACAGATTTAACACAGCTGTGTGATTCTGGAAAATGTCATATCCTGAGTGTTCTTATTTTTTTGTTCATCAGATTCTAACGCAAGCATATCTCCTACTATGGTAGGCATGGAAGTTTGTTTTAATCCATTAATCACCATCCCTAGCTTTCCTTGAATGAATAAATGCTACTTTGTAAGAATCTTGTCATTAATGAAAAGGACCAGTCCAGTAGATGGCAAAATCACAGAGGAAATTGCTCAGCAGAACATCAAAAATTAAGCAGTGTAAAATAAAGGAATGGGAAATTCACTTTGCTTCCTTTTAAAGATGTTTGTCACTAGTTTTTAATTTATCCCACAGTCTACATTCCCAAGGAAGCCAAGACCACAAACACTTGGCATCCCAATAAAGTTACACAAGAATAGTCAACACATGGAAATTTTAAAGAAAATATTTTTGTTCACAAAGAGCAGAGATGGAATACAATTGGTACTGGAGAGATTTGGTAGTATAATTCCAAATGGAGTGTGCAATCTAATTGAATGAGTTCCATATCCATAGTTTGAAAAGAGTTTTTCCTCCTGATTAGGAAGAAATAACAGACTTGATACATCATTACTGAGTTAGGCTAAACACTGACTTTTTAGTAGCCAGAAACAAAGTCAAAGTGAAAAACAAAATGGCTATAGGATGTGAGTCTGTCATGAATGAACATATGTCAGACGCTTGCTAGCTAAATAGGAAAAGAAGGTAGAAGCAGGATGTAGGAAAAGCATATAACTGTCAAATCTACAAGGTGATCATAATATAAGTCAGGGACAGAGAATCTTCTGTCCTCCAGATGTTGACCTACTACAAATATCATATCTCACCACTGGTCAGGCTGCCTAGGACTGATGGGAATTGGAGTTCAACAACATCTATGTGTAGGGGAGAAATATGTTCCTAACCCTGATGTAAGTTATAGAAATGAGAGGTTTATTCACAATTTTTCTATATGAGACAGAAGGCTTCAGTATATCAAGAAAACCAGTAAAAAAAATATATTCCAACTTCTCAGATATTTCTCACCTCCTATGTGAAAACAAGACAATGAGCTTTTTACTTTTCATCAAGATTTCCTCAATTTGCATGAGATGTCTTTGTATAAAAGTAAACTCTTTCCCCTTTGTGTAGCAAAGTAAGCACAGAAGATAGGCATAGTCATAAAAAAAAGACATGACACTCATTTAAAAAAGAAAGGCCAATCAACTGGGAAGCAACAAGTGTAGATTGGGCAAAAAGCTGAATCCCACTTTGGGAGAAAGGCGGGATATAAATCCTTGAAATAAAAATAAAATAAATGGAAAAAAAATTTGCACAATTTGTTCAAAATCCACCAGTATTCTGTATGTGCACATGCTCTCACTGAGAATGTCTAATAATATACTATGTTGTGGTTAAGGAGAGAAACTTTGAGGCTTCTTGTTGTCATACATGAGAACTAGACCAGTGATAATCAGCCTCTAAGGTGATAAGTGGCTGCCAGAGGAGTAGGGAAGAGACATCAGAAGAGTACGGTAGAAAGAAAATGTTTCCTAAGTCAAACAGAATACTTATTTGTCCAATGAAATGTCCTGTTTCATTGAATAATGTTGGGTCAACAGCCTAAAATTACCCACCATTATCAGGCTATGACTACAAAATAATGACCTTTGAAGAAATTCATAAATTCAACCTAGACAATGAGAAAATTGAAATAGTTAAAGAGTTCCCGTATCTGGGATCAGATATTGATAAGAATGGAGACTGCCATCAAGAAATAAGAGGAAGACTAGGAATGGGAAGAGCAGAATGGGAAGAACTAGACAAGATCCCAAAGAGTAAAGATATACAACTGTTCACTAAAGTTAGAATTGTTCAATCCATGGTATTCCCTATAGGCAGACAGAAAGAAAACTGGCTCATTTGAGATATGGTGCTGGAGAAGAGTGAAGAGAACACTGTGAGTAGCCTAAAAGGCAAACAAATGGGTCCTGGAACAGATTAAGCCTGAAAACTCCTTGGAAGCTGAGATGATAACATTGAGGCTGTTGTATTTTGGCCACATCATGAGAAGGCATGATTCATTAGAAAAGACAATAACACTGGGAAAGACGGGGGAAATAGAAAGGAAGGAAGACCACATGCCAGATAGATAGATTCAATCAGAGCAGTCATGGCAATGAATCTGCAGGATTTAAGCAGAGCAGTGGTGGATAGTGGTTCTTGGAGACATCTCATTCACAGGGTTGCCAAGAGTCGGGGTCAAGGACAGATAACAACAATAACAACAACAATAACAACAACAAGCCATGGCTTAAGTTACAAGCTGGAATTCTAAATGACCCTCCCTAAAGAACCATTCCCAGAATTCCATAGGATGGAATCATGGCAGTTAAAGTGGAATAATAGCGCTATAATTCTGGTAGTGTGAATGGGTCCCTGCTGGTGGACCATTTGTAGGCATTTGTTTGGCCACTGCAGAATGCCAAACCAGTGAAGCCTTTGGTCTAATCCAGCAAGGATTGCCTTCTACTCTTAAATTCAAGCAAAGTCATATTTGTGTTTTTTTGTGTTTTTTTCGGGCTATGTGGTGATGTTCGACTTCACAATGTCATATTTCTTTCTATGAAAGTGAGAAGAAAGACAGTGTACTAAGCTTTATATCATATAAAGACAGCATGGTGCTAGAATGAGTAATACCTGTTCTGTATAAACTCTGTGACTTATGTTTAAATATTTTGATTTACACTAAATTTAGAACTGGCAAGCTGCCAGCTGAGCTAATTCCTACTGCCATTCGAAAAGGCTACAGCGGAGGTCAGGTAATTCTCTCGATTCCAGCAAACAAGTATAATTGCAACCAAGTATAATTGTAATGAACAAGCTTTTTTTTTTTTTAAAAGAATTGACATGATTTACTATATTTTATTTGATCAAGTTGGATGAAAATCTGGAAAAGAAAATAGTTTATGAAAATGGAAGTCGTGTCAAAGGGGTCAGAGGTAAGGAGTGGGAGAGAGTTCTTCTGGTGAGTTTTTCTGGTGAGTGACAACTGTGCTTTCTGGATTGTACCTCTAGCGCTAATTGGAAACACATGACTCTGAGCTGACTTTTAATTTCAGTGGCTTGTCAGTTACCAAACTGCACAAGCTGTTTTATCCCCATATACAAGTAGCAAAAATGACTCTTGGAAACAAAATTTTTTATTAACTTCAAAATATCTAACTCTTTGAACATAGACCTTTGAGTACAAGCTCTGACAGTGAACCGTGACCAAGAAAGTACAAAATGCTTACCTTTTCTTTGTAATAATGAGTTCATTTATATATTCAGCAGCTATAAATGTGCTCACTTGACAGCATTTCCATGGGCTCAGAAACATATTCTGAATAAATATATAGTCTGACCTCCCTGCAACCCCACTTCCCAAAAAACATGATCTCAAAGCTAGGAAGACCCTAAAGGACATTTCTTTTTGCAGCCTTTTCTTTTCTTAGAAAGTTGGTACATGAATTCTTAATTTATGGTATCAACCTGTGGTTTTATACTTATGCTTGCACTATTAGAATTCAGAGGCATGGCCAGGTTAGCCTCAGATATCAGTATGCAAAGGGATCTTGTAGCACCTTTGAGTGAAAGAAGATGTAACATAAGCTTTTGTAGACTTGGTCTACTTCATCAGATGCAGTATTTGTTAATCAAATTGTTATTATAGGGTGACCTGGCACTTCTTATCTCATTTTATGTTCTTTGTTTTTAAAAACACGCTTTTTTATGATTAGCTCTTGTGGCAAACAAAATTGTGCTTTTAAAAAAAGATTTTTGTCTTAGTACCATTTTCCCCTTGTTACTTAGAATCATAGAACCATAGACTCATAGAAACGTAGTGTTGGAAGAGACCACAAGGGCCATCCAGTCCAACCCCCTGCCATGCAGGAAATTTAAATCAAAGCATCCCTGACAGATGGCCATCCAGCCTGTGTTTAAAGACCTCCAAGGAAGGAGACTCCACCACACTCTGAAGGAGTTTGTTCCACTGTCAGACAGCCCTTACTGTCAGGAAGGTCCTCCTAATGTTGAGGTGGAATCTCTTTTCCTGCAGTTTGCATCCATTGTTCTGCGTTCTAATCTCTGGAGCAGCAGAAAACAAGCTTGCTCCCTCATCAATATGACATCCCTTCAAACATTTAAACAGGGCTATCATATCATCCCTTAACCTTCTCTTCTCCAGACTAAACATCCCCAGCTTCCTAAGTCGTTCCTCATAGGGCATGGTTTCCAGACCCTTCACCATTTTAGTCGCCCTCCTTTGGACATGCTCCAGTTTCTCAATGTCCTTTTTGAATTGTGGTGCCCAGAACTGGACACAGTATTCCAGGTGAGGCCTGACCAAAGCAGAATAGAGTGGCACTATTACTTCCCTTGATCAAGACACTGGACTTCTATTGATGCTCACTATCTGCATGACAGCATGAACATTCACCTTCCAATGGTATGAGTCTTCTAAATTAATCTGCAGGATAGGCAAATGAGATCAGCAGGCCAAATACTGTGATACTGTGGGGGGGGGGGGGCATCATATCATGCCAACCCGAGGGTACTAATCATAAACAAAACAGTGGATGAGCATGCCCACTGCCTCCTCAAACCCCCTGGAGGCACATCCCATTCCTGCCATTGCACTGCTATTATTTTGGCATAAAAAAAGGAGTTGCATTTTCCTTTGAAATTAAAATGTGTAAAGAGCATGCATATTGTTTCAGAGGAGAACTGTGTTTCTGGGAGGGAATAAATTTGTTATCATGTATTGGTGTGGGTCACAAAACTGACTAGGGGGATAAGTAGTTTGTGGGCCACATGCATGGCTTCGAAGTAATCTGCTGCTTTAACAATCATGACTTGGGGGTTATGGGTTTTTTCCAACCCTTATCGCACCACGCTATCACCAATCTGGGGGTTTCCTCTCTAGAAATATCACCCTTGTCACCAACTCTGAGGCTTCTTCTCAGGAAATTCTACCTCTGTGGTCCGCTGTGGAATTTCCACTCCTTAACTAAGCTGAAAGTTGTCTGGAATAGAAATCAAAGTACTCCTAACCAATCCAGCTTCTGTTTTATAACCTCCAGGGATGGAGACTCTTTTGTTCTGTGGGCACAGGGTGCTAGTCCTGGGGCATTGATTGTTGCCCAAATTTTCTGGGAACTGGAACAGCCTTTGCTTGCAACCCAATAGACTTTATTTGCAAATATTTTTATTTACTCTTCTGTCAAACTGAATAACACTAAAAGGTTGCAGAAACAATTTTTCGCAGCTCACCTCAGGACAAAAAAGAAGAAGAGAGGAATGTTTGTTTCCCAGGTGGTGATAGGGTGCCTCTAAAGTACTCCCACTGTTGTTGAAATGTTATGTCTGCTTTCACCCACAGAAGTAAACATTGCTAGCAATTGCCTTATTGGTTTCTGAATTAACCAGAAATAGCATGTAGTGGGCACTTCTTGTAGCGAAATTCAGAGTTGCAATTATCATAAAATTAAATTCTGATGTGAGTAGGATGAAGTGAATGCTTTTCTTCCATTTTTTATGTACATACATTCTTTAATATGTAACACAAGTAACAAAAAACATGTTGGAATACAGCAAAAGAACAGATGATAACTCTGTAACTGTGCCAAATATTGTGCCATTTAATTGTTTGTTTGTTTGTTAGTTCCAAAGTTTCCCAAGCTATCACCTCTTGCAATGACTTTTCTGAAGTTTGACGTCTGCCAAAATATGTTCTTCCTTAAAACTTGGCAGCCTCTGAGAATGTTATTTGAACAATTTAACTTCATGTTAACAGAAATGACTGGTTATCCCTTCTTTTTTATCTATCATGAAATATGGAGTTTTGAAATCTATATTCTAACTTAGAATGCTACATTGTTACACACACACACACACAGAAGAGGCTAAAATATTTTTGAAATGATGCTAAAAATAAGAGGATTTTGTTGATGCTGCAGGAATTTCCACAAAATGTCCATTCTATTTCAAGGCATCAGGCAGAAGTAATTGAATGAGTTCCCCAAACTGAACATCTCCAGATGTTCCATGGCCATTAGGTAGACTATCTTACATGCAAAAGATGAAGTGTTCCCTATCAAATAATAATAATAATAATAATAATAATAATAATAATAATAATAATAATAATAATAATATTTATTTGTATACCGCTATTCCAACATTAGATCATAGTGGTTAACAACATTAATACAATAAAAAACATAATACATATCCCCAACAACAAATATCCCCATCCCCCCCGCGCCCAATTATTTTAAATGCAAGCTTATTTTTCACGTGCCATTCTTTCAATATTCTACAAAGGCCTTGTCTGCACTGCAGAAATAAAGCAGTTTGACACCATTTAACTGTCATGGCTCAATACTATGGAATTTTTGGATTTGTAGTTTTTTGAGCTATTTAGTCTACTCTTTCAGAGAGCTCTGGTGTCCCACCAAACTACAAATCCAAGAACTCCATAGCACTGAGTCATGGAACTTAAACTGGTATCAAACAGCATTATTTCTGCAGTACAGATGCAGTCACAATCTCAAAAATCCATTTGTTGAAATGACTTTTAAGGCCTTCCTGGACCATTTGTTCATCAAAGGCATGTTTGCTGCTATGGCCACAACTGCCTTTGCCTAGCTTCAAATGAACTCCTGATCAGACTACTGTAATGTGCTATGTGGGGGGCTGCCATTGAAAAGCATTCAAATGCTATAGTAAGTGCAAAATGTGGTTTGGTATTGTTGTGAGTGGTGTGCTTTAGAGACTATATATCACCAACCTTCCAAGAATTGCATTGCCTTTCAATTTACTTCTAAGCTCAATTCAAGGCTTAAACAGTTGGGGGCCAAAACATCTTATCTCTTCCCATATGAGTTTGCTGAACATTTGAGATCCTCAAGTAAAGGCCCCATTGTCTGTGACACCATCCTGCAAGCCTAAATTGGTGGGAATATATCACAAGACTTTCTTTGGAACTCCCTTCCAAGAGAAGCCAGACTATCTCCATCTCTTTTGAGTTGCATTGCGCAGCCTTCGGTCCTTAGACCCAGGGCTGGCTGCTCTGTCTCTTTTAACTGTCTGTAGATTTAAAATTAGGTGGAAGTTGCATAAGGAGTATTGGAAATAGGGTTGCTATATCCCAATTTTACCCAGGACTGTCACGCTTTTTGGGGTGTAGAAATGTCCCCATCCAGTTTTTATTACATGTCCCGGGCCCGCCCCCAGCTGACTGAGCACTCATCTGCAGGTCTGCAGGGAAGGGAAGGGAAGGGAAGGGAAGGGAAGGGAAGGGAAGGGAAGGGAAGGGGGCTGGGCAGAACAGAGCAGAGCAAGAGATTGCCTCTGAGGAATGACGGGAGTGCGCACACACACAAGAGCCAGGGAGAGGTCACCCCAGCCGTGGAGGCAGGCTCATTCCCGTCGTTCCTCAGAGGCAAGCTCTGCCTCTGCTCTGCTCTGGCCCCCTTCCCTTCCCTTCCCATCCCATCCCTTCCCTTCCCTTCCCTTCCCTTCCCTGGCCTTCCCCCTCCTCATGAAGAAGGAGGAGGGAGCCTGGCCTCGTCCTCTCTCACACACAAACACACTCACACATATATATAGACAACACACACACACATATCCTCAGATGCATTTAGTCTCAGACTCAGAGGTGCACCAAAATCTCTGTCTTTTAATTCTATTATTATTATTATTATTATTATTATTATTATTAAGTGAAAGAAAGAAGTTGGCAGCATGAGCTTTCTTAAAGTCTGCTTCCTCAGATGCATTTAGTCTTAGAGGTGCTCCAAAATCTACATGTCCCTTAATTCTATTATTATTATTATTATTATTATTATTATTATTATTATTATTATTAACTGAAAGAGTCTGCTTCCTCAGATGCATTTAGTCTCAGCGGTGCAACAAGATCTCTATAATATAAGGATTTATATTAATGGTTTTTTTTAAAAAAATGTTTTTGGCTTCTAGTTGGTTATATCTCCATTTTTCTTAAATGTCCTACATTTTGGGCTAAGTTTTACCCTACATTTGTCCTACATTTTGGTCTAAATTTTGTCCTACATTTTGTCCCGGTTTGGTTGTAGAGAATTATGGCAACCCTAATTGGAAAGAACAAGTTACTAGGAACAGAGGATATTCCAATGGAATTGCTACAATCCACACAGACAGAATCAACTCTAGTGGTAAGTGAAATATACTGACAAATATTGAAAACAAAATGGTGCCCAACTGATTGGAAACTATCTATATACATCCAAATCCACAAAATAAGGAGACACAAAATACTACAGCAACTACAGGACCATAGCATTAATCTCCCATGCAAGCAAAATTATGCTCACAATTTTTCAGCACAGACTCCAATCACATATGGAGAGAGAAATCCCAAAGATGTAAGAAGGGTTCAGGAAAGGAAGAAGCTCTTAGGACCACATTGCTAACATGTGATTGTTTATGGAGCAAATGAAGGAATTCCAGAAGAAAATCTGCATGTGCTTCATAGACTACAGCAAAGCCTTTGACAACATAGATCATGAAAAGCTATGGAACAGTCTTAAAGAGTGCCACTACATTTGATAGTCCTGATGAGAAATCTGTACTTAGGACAAGAGGCTATACTCAGAACAGAATATGGAGAAACAGAATGGTTTCCAGTTGGCAAGGAAATCAGGCAAAACTGCATTCTATCACCCTATCTGTTAAATTTGTACACAGAAAATATCATATGAAGAGCAGGTCTGGACTCAGAAGAAGGATGAGTGAAGATAGGAGAAAGGAACACCAACAGTTTAAGATATGCAGATGACACCTACTACTAGTGGAAAATATCGTAGATTTGGAAAAATTGCTAAAGAAGTCAAGAAAGAAAGTGCAAAGACAGGCTAAGGTAGTTGTAATTGTTGTTAGCTGCCCTTGAGTCGAGTTGACTTGACTCTGACTCATGGTGACCCTGTGGATGATACATCTCCAAGAATCCCTATCTTCCTGCCTTGCCCAAATCCTGCAAGCCCTTGCCCATAACCCCCTGATCGAGTCTATCCATCTGGTCTGTGGTCTTCCTCTCCTTCTTCTACACTTTACCTTTCCTAGCATTATCGTTTTTCTAATGATCCGTGCCTTCTCATTATGTGGACAAAGTGTGCCAGTCTCAACTTGATCATCTTAAGCGTGGTACAGACCTCCCAAAAAGGGAGGCCTGCTGGCACCTGTTTTTACTCCGCAGGGAGACCGAAGCCTGCAAACCACGCGGCTTCCCTGCAAAGGAAAAAGAACCCGCAAAAAGTGGGTTCTTTTTACCCCGTGGCAGAGTGTGGACACCACACAGCGCTTATGTAACAATGGCGGTGCCCATGTATACAGGACACTGCCATTGTTATGCCCTCATCACGTGCGAGGGTTGCGGGGCATGTAGGTGCTCTGCCCCCAGGCAACCTAGCATGTGACGAGGGTGTCACAAAAGGCCCATCTGTACCAGGCTTTATAGCCAAGGAGAACTCTGGCCTGATCTGTTCAAGAACACATTTATTTGTCTTTTTGGCTGTACTCGGTATCCTAAGTACTCTTCTCCAGCACCACATTTTGAATGAGTTGATTTTCTTTCTGTCTGCTTCATTGTCCAGCTCTTGCATCCGTACATGACAACTGGCAATACAATGGCCTGAACGATTCTGACTTTAGTGCTCAGTTGTATGTCTTTGCTCTTCAGTATCTTGTGCAGTTCTTTCATAGCTGCCCTTCATATTGCTAGTCTTCTTCTTATTTCTTGATTGCAGTCTCCATTCTGGTTGATGTTTTACCACATTAAAGGTGGATAAACACAAGCAAGGAAACCATGGCTCTGAGTTTGCAAAGTCTAAACTGGGCTGTCGTTAACATCATGACTTGGAGATCTCTCATTCATAGGATCACCATAAATCAAAGTTGACCTGATGACAATTAACAACCATAATAACATTTTTTTCTAAATGTGAATTTACACCTATAAATTAGCATATGCAAAATTTATGCAAATGTGGGCCTTGTTTTGGTTTCTCTGGTGACACATTTCCACCTTTACGCTGATTCACAGATGGTCATTCTTGACAACATTAGGTAGCAAATATCACCTCCCTGCTTAGGAAGCTGTCTCACATCAAATCAAACCACTGATGCAATAGTTCAAAATTGTCAACACTGATTGATAATTGCTCTCCACAATTTCATTGCAAAATTTTCCAGGTCTATGTGGTGATTGGTAGATATTGATTACAAAATGTACGATCTCTTCTTCAAAAAGAATATTCCCAGGGTAGTTTAGAAATATCAGTAAAATATAAACCATTAAAACTGTAATTTATTAAATAAAACAACAGCATGAACAGTATTTTTTTTAAAAAAAATAATTCCAGAGAAAGGACATCTATTTAAAGTCCTGGAATTTTTAAAAGAGCACTGAAGAGACAAGGGAATAGGAGACAAATGAGAATTCCACCACTAAGGTGCTACCTCTGACAAGACCTTGAACTTTATCGCATCAGAACGTGTAATGTTCCCACTGAGTTCTGAAAATGTTCTGTGGCAGAACAATCTGGAAACAGGACTCATCTCATTAGAGAAGTAATAATGGGACGATAACGTATCGGGAACATATTCTATTGCACCCCCTTTGAATGGGTGCTTTTGCCGAGTGCATTCTCATATCATACTGCTGTGGCACATGCACATTTCTTTAGCTGGGGCACGATGCCGTGATGTCATTACTCTATCATCTTTTTACCTCAGACAACTTCCAGTTGGATGCTCTAGGACTGCAGAAGAGGAAACTGTCTCAGCCAATCAGGACACGAGGACTGACAGAACAGATATAAGAACAGATAGGATTACTGCACTAACTTTTCATGTTCTGGTATGATGGCGTTCCATCTGTCTGAGAACTGTTTCTCATCATTCTCACTCTGGAATGCTGTTGGAACAGTTTGAGGTCAGAATGGGAACTCGATGGGAACCAAACTGTGCAGTAAACTTTGCTGCGTTCAGTTCTTAGTCGGTTCCCAGAACGTTATCATAACGCTATGCGATAAAGTTCTCTGTGTCATATCACCATTGTTAGTGCATCTGATGGCGTGTCTCAAAGAAAGTATAGAAAGGTTCATGTGGAGGTATCTGACCCTCGTTTAGGAAAAACTCTGCCAATGTTCCTGTCACGGCATTAAGAAGTGCGGGGTGGGTGGGGGGAGCTACATGCTGTGTTGGCAGACCAACATAACCAACAATATGGAGGAGAGGGAATTGTAAGAGAAAGAGCAAACACTTGCATTGCATGGAATTTGATTTGGCCTTTGAAAAGAGAATAATCATAACCCACAATGAGGTGTGTTCTTCCATTGAAAGATAGCATCTTGACCCAGTGGAGTTTTTCATTCTATTCCAATGGTTTAAATGTGCCTTTGTGAAACCTGTTTAAAAGTTGTCCCTGCTTTAGACAGGTAGCATGTGCAAGAGTGAGGACAAAACATATAGTTTCTTTGCAGAAGTTTTTTTTTTAAAAATAGTCTTTGCAGGAGTGGTCAGCCCTAGAGAGTCAAAAGGTCATACCTGCCACATTTTCAGGTCCCCCAGGTAGGCTGTACATTACCATGTTTGCAATACTGGAATAATGTTTTGATCACTTCTGGTAACTTTTTAAAAAATGATTTCTTTGTTGTGTGGAACTGGGAGAACCTGAGACAGAAACTGAGCACAAAACCATGCCTTCTAGAGGTCTTTAGGGACACAATTTTGGGATATCCATTTGTTTTCAAAAAATTTGGAGGGTGTTGGAAGGACAAAGGCATGGCTATAAGAGTGTGCCAAATGAGAGTTTACTGAAAATAGCCCACAATTCAAATTCTCATGTTTGTTGTGTTTGTATTCCCTTGGTGAATGTCCCTGCCCCCTTTCTTTGGAGGCCCAAATTTATATTTCTAAATGCTCAACTGAAGTTTGAAATTATTGCAATGTTAGAAAATTAGGAACAAAAGGGGGGGGATCATTTGGGGGACCAAAATTCTTATTTGAGGGGAATGCTTTCATTTTTTGTTCCTCTCCTTGTAACTACACCCTGGCCTGAGGGCTCCCAAGGTGCACTAAAACTCCCAAACTTACATGAAATCCATATGCCCCAAGATTTAGAATCACAGAATGACAAAGTTGGAAGAAGCCCTATGGGCCATTACATCCACCTCACTGTCCAATGCAAGATTTTCAGCTAGAGAAGTGATTCCCAACCCCTGATCCTTTAGATCTTTTGGAGTTCAGCTCCCAGAATTCCTGTCAGTCAAGTTGGCTGGAGCTTCTGGGAGTTGAAATCCAAAACATCTAGAAGACCAAGGTTTGGGAACCATTCCCACCCCACCTTTGGGCTACAGGTTTCTTTTAAAATCCAGATGCTGCTGCTGACAGATACTATGAGAACAGAGAAAGACATTACTACAGCCTATATAGCTGATAGGATCTGTGCTCTTTAATCACTGCATTTTTATTACTGCATGCAAAACCATCCAAGTTACACCTGAATTTCTGTAGTTGAAGCCAGAAAGCCCTTTGTAATCACATTGATTCAAAAACAAGCTTTTGAAAAGTCTCCAATAGCTTCACTTTTACTAAACATAGACTACAGATTCCACACAATCCAGACTAGAAGGGTGACAGAATTTGTTCCCGTAACTGTCATTTCCATGATAAACTGAGTTAACGTGGTTCTACAGCCACTGGGTATCTTGTAAACTGGAGCAAACACGAAAGCTGCGTGAGTATTAATATTTACATACCATCCGGACACTTGGCATGATTGCTGTGTGCCGTGTGCTTGTATGAGCTCTGTTCTTTCCAAGAAATGTCAGACAGAATATTTGAACAGAGTTCTCCCCCTCCACACTCAAATTTGGGCAGAGAGATAAGAGGCAGCCTTCCCAAGGACATTGATGAAATGCCAGCACAATGAAGAAAGACAAGAAGGGAGGAAGACAGCAATATTTCTCAGTCTTGTGTTTCAAGACAAAATCCTTTGGGTGTATCTTTTCTGCAGCAACAAAGGAATTTGCCTTCTACAATGTCAGGCCATTGGTCCATCTAGTTTAGTATTTCTGCCCTTAGTGGCAGAAGCTCTCCAAAATTTCAGGCAGGTTTTTCCTCAGGCCTATTTGGAAATGCCAGGGGGCAGGCAAAGTAGGTGCCTGATTTCTCCGGAATCTAAGTAACTACAGTTCACTGCCTCAGACTGTGAGGGAGTCTTGAATACCAAAATCAAAACAAAAGTAAAAATCCACATTTATGGACTAATACTAGGCAGAGGGTTCCTAAACACAAAGGTCTAAGTCTGGTAGCTAGTCCCAAACAGAGTAGGCCTGTTCAATAAAAATCAATGGGATTCTTCTGAAGTGTTGACATTCCATTTAGCAACTGTATATCCTATCACGTTTCACTGATGAAAACTGGGATGCATGTGCCCAAGCAACTTGAGAGTGTGGTCAAAAGGGAGAAAGTTATCAATGAAGAAAAAAACACATGCTAGCTAGGAGAGGTTGCCAGAATTTACTTTTGCCTGAGCCTATTTGGAAGGGCAGGATTCCACTCCTCCTCTCCTCTCTTCTCACTGAGTTGAATGAAAACTGCTTCTGCACTTTGAACTCACTTTGCAGAAACTGAAGACAAAAGTGGAAAGTGGAAGGAGGAAAGAGAAACCAGGACATTTTAAAAGCAGCTGAAAAAATGGGATGATATAGTATTAATTTGTGACCATTGGAAGGTATATAATTGTTTTAGTGGGTCTGCTCAAACTGAGACTAGCAATTGCATTTGGGACAGCTTTGTTTAGGGTCTCAGTATGTTTTAGTAGGATCCTGGTTCTATCACTGAACAAGAATAGCAGCAGCAGTTGTTTGGGTTGCCTGGTCAGGACAATCTTTTGCCCATAAATTTCAGGGGCAGACTTGAAACCTACAGATTATTCCTTCTGATGTAACAGAAGGCTGGCTCTTGGAGTGTCATTATGCATGCTGCCTTAAGCTTCAATCACAGTTGCATGGGGTACATTTCAAATAAAAAATAGCACCTCTAATAAATGGGGAATACACACACACCTCAAGACAGTGCTCTCACCCTGAGCTCCCCTGAGGATCAGAAGATAAAATCCAAGTCCTAAAATCTGTGAACCCAGCAGTCACCAAGGGGAAGAGCTTTGCCTTATGTTGGGGGCAGTTACTGATGATGCTCAAGGAAGAAAGCATTATGATGCTCAAGCACAGAAAGAACTGTTTTTCTTTGGTTTCACCCCTTATGAGCCCAACTAATAATAATAATAAATAATAATAATAATAGATTTTATTTGTATACTGTTTTTCCCTAGATCAAAACGGTTTACAGACTATAAAACTATTAAAAACATCTCATAAAAATAGATAAAAACAAGTAATACAATTATAAAATACAATCATTCATAGGGTAAGGCAGAGAATCAATGGCATCAAGAGCGCTCAACTTAGTTGCTGACATGAGGGAAGGACTTTCTGGTTCACACCTCTTAATTATTTTTCTGTTACCTTTTCTCAGAATCCTAATAAGTGTTATAGCTGAATGGGTAGTCCAATACTTTAATCACATGGTGCTCTAGCTGTTGTTGATTTTTTTTGTTTGGTGCAAATCCCATCAGCTATTAACTACATTGGCAATGCTTCATGGGGTCTGTGGTCCAACACCATTTTGGACAGCTATATGTTCCCCACACCTGCTCTATCTACTGCCCCATGCTTCCTCTCACTACTACACCATATGAACTTCTTACCAGAGATAGGGATATAAGGTGGGATATAAATATTTTGATAACTAATAAATTAATTAATAAATACCTCCTCTCATAATCTGCTTCCCTGCAGGCCACCAGTACTGGCATATCTTCTCTGAACTTCTCCTAAGTTCCTTACGGATATCATCAATGCATCCTTCAGGGAAGGACATATTCCATCTTGTCTGAAGGAAGTGGCTGTTAGGCCGCTTCTGTAAAAACCTTCCCTGGACCCCCTGGATATGAACAACTATAGGCCAGTCTCTTTGCTACCATTCTTGAGCAAGGTAATCGAGAGGGCGGTTGCTCTTCAAGCTGTCTTGGATGAAACCGATTATCTAGACCCATTTCAAACTGGCTTCAGGACAGGCTTTGGGGTTGAGACTGCCATGGTTGCCTTGACCGACAATCTGCATCTGAGCATCGACAGGGGCAATGTGACCCTGTTGGTGCTTTTAGACCTCTCAGCGGCTTTTGATATGATAGATCATGGCATCCTCTTGAATTGCCTGAGGGGGCTGGGAATTGGAGGCACTGCATTGCAGTGGTTCCATTCCTTTCTCTCGGGTAGATCCCAGAGGGTGCTGCTCGAGGACAGTTGCTCCAGTAAAAGGGAGCTCACCTGTGGTGTCCCACAGGGTGCTATTCTGTCCCCAATGTTATTTAACATCTATATGAAGCCGCTGGGTGAGATTATTCGGAGTTATGGAGCTGGGTGTTATCAGTACGCAGATGACACCCAAATCTATTTCTCCATGTCTCGTTCGTCGGCCGTGAATTCTGATGGCGTCTCCTCTCTCAATGAATGTCTTCGGGCAGTAATGAGCTGGATGAGAAAAAACAGATTGAGGCTGAATCCAGACAAAACGGAAGTGCTCACGGTAGCGGCCCCGAAACAAAGAATTGGGTTACAACCTCCGGTCCTGGACAGGGTCACACTTTCCGTCAAGGACTGCGTTCACAGTCTGGGGGATGCTCCTTGACTCATCGCTCCTGATGTCGAACCAGGTAAATGCGACAGTCAGGAGCGCTTGTTATCAGCTTCGGCTGATACGCCAGCTGCGCCCTTTTCTGGAAGTAAGGGATCTTGAGACTGTTGTGCACACGCTGGTAACCTCACGTCCAGACTTCTGTAATGCGCTCTACATGGGGCTACCCTCGTGCTTGGTCCGGAAACTGCAACTAGTACAGAATATGGTAGCCAGAGTAATTTCTGGAACATCCAGGAGGGACCATATTACCCCAGTTCTAAAGTCCCTCCACTGGCTGCCCATTAGCTTCCGGACCCAGTACAAGGTGTTGGTTATCACCTTTAAAGCCCTAAATGGCTTGGGTCCAAACTATCTTCAGGACTGCCTTCTCCCCTACAATCCTCCCCACACACTCTGCTCCTCTGGGAGAGGCCTACTTCAGCCACAAAAATCTAGGCTCTCGGCTACCTCCCAGAGGGCATTTTCCATCATTGCCCCCAGACTGTGGAATGGCCTGCCAGATGAGATCCGTCTGCTTACATCCTTAGACAGCTTTAAAAAGGCGAATCTCTTCCGGCAGGCCTTCCCAGAATAGAGAACCCGGCCTCAGAAAAAACGTCTGGGAATAAGATACTGCCGCTCCCATTGATGGTTTGCTGATGTGATGTTGTTGACCTTCTGGTCAGTTTTTAACTTGTATGTTTTTGTTTGTTTGTTTTTAATTCTGCATTGGATTTAATACTTTTTTTAAGGAGGGGAGGGCACCAGGGATTTTATATGTGCTGTATTTTTAACTTTGTTAGCCGCCCCAATTGTTCTCAGAGGGGCGGGATACAAATAAATTTTATTTATTTATTTATTTATTATTATTATTATCTTCCTGTGAACAAAAATGTTTGGATTTTCCACTGTCAAATGTTGCAAAAAGATTTTGCAATTCAGCTTTAGGAGGAAAAAAATATTCCCTGGAAATGCAGAGGGATAACACACTGAAAAACAGCTTTCCCTCTTGCCTTGTAGACACTGTAAGTAAAATAGTTCTACAGGAATTCTATAGTCTTTTCTAGCTAGGTATTCTGGGTCACAGACAGATTATAAAGAAAGCAGCCTTGAGACAAAGGCTACAACCTCATCCTTGTCCTATATTTAAGGGTTTACCATATCATTCTCAATGTTTACATATACATTCCTAGAAGATATTTAATGATGGCCTTTTCCCATTATAGGTAGAGCCTGAAAACTCTGTATGTATTGAAAGTAAACAACTAGACCAAAACATTTCCTATTGTACTGCTGTCTCTTTTTTCATGCAGTGAGTGGGTATTCCATTTCACACTTCATGCATAGTTTCCTTCTTTGATTCTAAGATGCTCCACTGAAAGGAAAAGAACTCATTTTCATGAGAACAGGTTTCACTTCAAATATCTTTGCCTTTTAACATACTTAGTTCGAATGTTTTGGGTCAGATGTTTACTCACTGAGTCCTCAATGTGCTGAGTGCACAAAAACAATAAAAAAGAGGCTAAAATGGATAAACTGTAAAAAGCTGAAGCACTTTTTACACAATGAAATCAAAGATTAGCAATAGGAACAGAGGTGGTATTAACAGTTTGAAATTTAATAGTACAGCTATGTTTTCTTTACCAGATGTTCAAAACACAATGCAGCAGAGGCTTGGCTATCCTTTCCAAGGAAGGAATTCCAGAACCTAGGTGTTGCTCACAGAAGAGCCTGTCTCTAATAGCCTTGAACTCTGCCAGCCTATGAGGTTCACAATATGACTTGGCATCAGATGATGAATGTAAATTCCAGGTAGGCTGATATGGGATGGGAAGATTCCCTACCATAAGATGTTTGGGGCTTTTCAAGGAAGAACCAGAACTGTGAAATGGCCTTGGAAACTAATTTAAACTCACTGCAACTCTTCCAAGACTGGCGTTGTCTCATCTGTTGAATGCATCCAAATTATCTGGACTCCATGTTGTTCCCTAGCTGTATATATTTCAAAGGGAGCGCCATGCAAAATGTATTTTTGGGAATCTTTGGGTAGGGTGATTTAGGACCTGAACAGACAGGCCAAAATAAAGCTGCTTCAGGTCACTTTGGAGGTTTAAATATTGCATGCATCCTAAGGACTAGAGCGCAGCTTTGGCGCAGCTTCTGGCCTCTTAAGATACGTGTATCATTTAAACAGCATACGTCCAAAGTGACCCGAAGCAGCTTTATCTTGGCCTGTCTATTCGGGTCCTTAGTCATGGCCAGGGCTCCTGTTAGTGTATGTAAACTTTGGGGTTGTGATGAATGGTGGACTTCAACAACTCTTTCCACTATGATTCCTTCCCTGTTTTTGGACTGGATACCCACTGATAGCTATTTAATGGACAGAGGAGAATGAGAGAGGACAAAGGCCAGCCAGCCAGCCAGCCAGTTCCACTCCTACAGCAATACGAAATGAGAAAAAGGCCTTCACCAAGACCTCCCAGGGCTTTTTTTAGAGGTCCAAGAGGAAGACATTCTCCTCCTGTGATTGGATGCAGGAATGGCATCAAGGAGAAGAGGGCGAGAAATCACTATGCCTAGCAGAATGCTACAATCTATCAGTGCAATATATTATCTTGTCTATGGAATAGAGACATGAAAAAAATCTGAGTTTGAGATTTTTGACCAAAATATCAATATGGGACAAAATATATCTTGCTTTAGAAATATGTTACACTGGTGAGGCTTGCAGCATATTTCAAATAAATAAAATATACACAAAATCGGGTATGCATTTAAGCAATGCACATGTTGAAATGTGTACAATTGGAAAAACTCACACAAACATGCTTTCATCCATTACTGCTCATAGTGATGGCCTGTAGACCGGTGCCAGTCCATGAACTGGACTGGCTGCTGGTCTATGAAGAACTTCCAGGATACTATGAGAATATTATGATAATATGGCATGAATGTGGTACCAGTCCCTAGCACATAGGAGCAGAATGCCACTGTGACTTATCAAATAGTTTTAGAAGCATGATTTAGAAAATGTATACAAAAATGAATACTATTTTTCAGTGATAGCTAGCTGCTACAATGTCATTGGACATTACTCCAAACTTTAAAGGGGCTATCCAAGGTTCTAAACATATCCTGAGGATAGCATTCAGCACACTGGATAGCTCTTTCAACCCTTGGAGCAGACACACCACTCCACTGAATTAGGGCCACCAGCTAACACTGCTACATCTTAAAATATGCATGGATCCATTGCAACAAAGTCTCACAACCTGATACAAACCAAGGATTGGAGGAGAATTTACATGGGGCTTGGAAAAATGCATTACAATTGAGGGCAAAAGGTTTCCACATTCACAGGGAATGTGAATCACTATGGCCACATCTGCCTTTCCCAGGAAAAGACACCATGGCCCCATGAAAGCAGTTGGGCTTTCTTGTCCTATACATAATGTCCACAGTTCAAGGTGACGGAAGTGGAGTTGCACATTGGTGCCACTGAAAATGAAAATGCATATTCTTAGCCAAGAGCTAGCTATGTTTCCATGCTGAAATTAGCTGTAATATTTTAGTTATGCATTTGGTTGTGTACTCAACTGCACAGTCAGTTGCACAATGTTGCCAATCAATACAAGAGTAATATAGTACAATCAATGCATAACTCTGCATGCAGAAATATATACCAGCCAATCCTGATATAAGCTCTCAACCATTTGGGTACATCAGTGAAATCTGATAACTGGATTAATGGAGGATCCAAGAACACCCACTGGCTGTACTCCCAATAATTCAAGAAAGTGCTACCTCTTCCAGAGTATTCTGTTTTCTTAATCCTGATGTGGTTTATATGCAGGTCTGTGGTCTTCTATGTAGTTGGGTTTTGCTTGCTTACACAAAGGGACAGGTTCAGATCTCTGGTTCTGAATCTCTGTGCATATTTGACAAATATTTTCTCTCTTCATATTGTGCTTTATTAAAAACGATTGATTCAGATAATTGCACATGATGGAATATGAATAGAAATGAAATGAAATCTTTATTGGGATCATTTTCTTTCAGTTTTCCCCAAGACACAAGAGTGAGAGCAATTGTTTTTAAATGTGTGAGAGATTTCATCTTCAGTTTTGATGCTCACTTTAACATTTGCCAGGCAAGTCAGAACCAGTGATTTCCCTTGAAAATAAAATCAGACAGCAAGACTTCAAAATAAAAATAGACTTCAAGCTGTCTGCTTCTCGTCTTCATTATTTTGAAGTGTCAACATTACCTTGATAACCATCAAGCTTTGAAATGAACACTCTCCTTAGACAAATGGCTGGACTTAACACCTCAGTTGGTGTTGAGGCTTGGGCCTGTCTGGTGTAGATCTCCAAAATACAGAATGGATTGCTTTCAAGGTTGGAGGTTATCTTCCCATGCAATGAAGCAAATCACTTGCTTTCTTCAATGAAAGCCTGCTTTTTCTAGCAGGAACTGCAGGAAGGAAACCCCCAGATGAGCACAGTTTTCAGGTTTTCTGTCTTCAGCAGGTCAGAGCACTCTGCTTGGCATTCAGGGATCACAGAATCAGACTTTTATTTCATTGCTGCAAATTATCATTGCTCCTAGCCAAAGCTTAGAGAAATTACCTTTAAAACTATAACTTCCAGAATCCCCAGCCAGCACAGCCAATCGCTTTCCCAATCTCTTCTGTTAGATGAGTGTGCAATATAGTTGCCATGTCCCAGAAGCCATGATCCTTTCATCCTCACCTTATTTTGATGCTTTAACCAACTTGGTCCTAAAGCAAAATTTGAAGCCATTCTGGAAGCTTCTCTTCAGGCCAGACATCTGAGGAATGTTTTTGGCACAGCTGCCAAATAGTTGCAATAAGATTAGATAGATAGATTTCTCACAGGGATTTGCCCACCCCAGGACAGCTTTACAAATAAAGGTTTTAAAGCCACCTGCTTTCTTGCTCATCCAGTTCACTTTCTCCCTAAGGAGGAATGAATCTGTCAATTTCAGTTTCTCCCAGTTTCCTAGTTTTTCCCTGTTAAGTTTGTTACCTCCCATTTCCATGTCACTTTGTATCTTTTAAAAAAGTAGAAGCCTGTATGGATATCCATATGCCCTTGTTGGGCACATTTCTCCAAATACACATATTTTTATGCACAATTTGTCTAATATACATTTTTGCAATTAGTTTTTTTGTTCCTTTCATCCATTAATGTATACATTTTGGAACCCATTTCTTCCTAGTAGACACATTTTTGTATGCGTTTTTTGTTAGAAGAACTGCATCGTCAAATTGCGAGAAGTATGAATACTGATTCAGATAACTGCATTGTGATTCATCAGTTGGTTCAGGAAGTTCAAACATTTATATTGCCTTCTTATAAAAATGTGAACCAAACAAAATTCTTTCCCATCCCTTTCCTTACAATCATCTTCTTTTGTCTGCCCAGTGCCATGTCTGAATACATGTTTGGGAAACACACCAAACCCCACATAAAATAAAACAACCATCCCCAAATTAAAAAAAAAATCTCTTTAAAAAATCTTCTGCCATTTCTCTCTTCACCGGAAATGTTATTTTCCTCACTCAGGTCCATAGGATATCTGGAACCAAGGAACCAGGAGTGGAAAGGAAATGGAGAGGTGCTGAACTCTTGTCCCATTTACAACAGCCAGTACTTTGCTATCTCAGGGACCTCTGTGCTACACTATCTGCAGGAAGAAGGGTCAGGTTTAGGCACCTGCCTCTCCTCTGACCACACACCACCCATGCTTCTAGGTACTTAGCTGCAATCCACCAATGTATTTGCTGTAGAAATGGGAAAACACAGCTGGAGAGAGGTGGGGAAAGAATTGGCATGGGAAGATTCCACTCCAGATCACCATTTCCACTCCAGATCACCCCCTCTAACATATCATGGCCAGCATATGCAGTGGTTGTATTTTTGCTGATTGTGCAGTAGATGCTTTTAGTTCATAGTTTTACAAGCAGAGTTTTACAGTGTAACTACTGCATGACTGGTTGCACTTCTTAATCCATTGTGAACTGAAGAATAACACCCCAATACATAACTTCCTTGCAGTGGACATTTGCTGTTCTACAATGGGATTGTGCATTCACACAATGCATATACATCCTGAATTACACAATGTCATGATACACTCCAAAGGTGGTACAATGCAACCACCCAGAGGCATCACTGATGGTTCAGGGTTCAGATTGCATCTGGTGACACTCTAAAGGGAGGTGGCTACTGATGGGGCAGTACACCCAGAGGGACTGGCACAGCTGCTAGGCAAGTGAGAAAGTGCTTTCATGCTTGCCCAGCAGCTATGCTGGACCTTAAAGGGCAGTCCATAGGCCGTGGTGCTGCCCCCCTCAGCAGCAGTCTGAATGGGTGGCCAGCCAGGGATGGCAAGGCAGTCCTCCCTGCCCTGGGTGACACCAAGCTCAACAACCCCACTGCAATTATCACATATCTTCCCAGGTGGTGATTTAGGCTACACAATCCAAATGTAGGATCCCAGCATTTATATTTAGTAGAAATACTTGTTCCTATTTGGCCTCTGCTGAGTCTACAGCTAAAGAGCATGCAACTCACACAGTGGAGCATATACTTTGCAAAATCTTTGGAATCCCAAGTTCAATGGATTGCTGAAGTTGACAGGGAGTCTGAAATGGAAGATTGCTGTTGCCCAACAGTGCAGACAATATTTAGCCAGATAGCCAAGTGGTCTGACTCTATATATGGCAGCCTCTTGTGTTCTGTTTTAATCATGAAGTTATACACTTCCAAATTTCCAGTAAATTTGCTCTGGACAATTCTCTTCTAAATATTACACAATAATTGAATCAGTGGCTTTCTCTCCAGAAGGTGGAGTCGGAGCATAGTGTCTACATGATGCATGCCCTGGCTCTGCCCCCAGGGTGGCGTGATGCTGCACCACATGGCACACAGCATCACGGTGCTCTTCTGGTGCTGCGTCTGCACAATGCAGTGCCAAAGGAGTGCCGCCAAGCTGCGCCACTGTGGCTATCGTACCCTTGCAGGGCGCAAAAAGGAGCTGCTTTTTGCAGCTCCTTTTTGCACCCTGCAAAGGCCAGATCAGGGGTGCAAAGGAGTGCTGGAAAGCTGCACCGCTGTGACTAACATGGCCTCTGCAGGGTGCAAAAAGGACCTGCTTTTTGCAGCTACTTTTTGCACCCTGCAAAGGCCAGATCAGGGCTGCAGAGTGCAGTTGCTGCGACCCTGGTCTGGCTGCAAAAGGGGCAGCTGCAGGCCACCCCTTGGGGGTTGTCTGCACAGCTCCTGAGAGGTCCTTAATAATACACAGTTCTACAATATTTTCACCCCCTGCCTTTAATACCTGTATTATGAGCTGGGCTGTTACTTTGTTGGTGTTTAAAACATAACTTCCATAGTGCTTTTAATGTGCAAATTAAATTATGGTGCAAATAAATGCATAATAAAATCCTTCTTATTACTATATTAATCCAACGCACTCATTATTTGCAAAAAAAATAAAAATAAAATCCCCAACCAACCAGAGAAACAGTATTTTGAATGTGGAGCTCATGCTGTGCAGACTAAGAACTGAAACCAACTCTGCAATGGCTCACCAGAGGCCTTTCAAAGTAGTATGCTGTGCCGGAGGGCTTTCTCATTAAATAGCTGATTGGGTGTTAGTTGGTGTGCTGAGGAAGGGGAAGGTTTTTTTTTAATTGCTGGCTGAAGATCAAGGGCTTTTAAAAATATTGCCGTGTCTATTTAGGAAGCATATTTGTTTACACAGCCCTTGACAGCTGTGGTGTTAATAGGAGGGCAGCTCTAGTTTAAAGGTACAGAATACTACCAACTTTCAGACAACAGTATTCTGTGCTTCTCTGAGATCAGGAAGTGAAATGTCTAGAGGTATGGCAAGGTTTTCTGTTTTGTTCACATTGCCTTTTAGGAAATTTAACAATGGAATGGCTTAGTCACCAAAGCTTACAGATACACATTCATTTTTTATGGTCTCTGATATTTGTGTTCAGAATTATTTTATGATTGTATCATTCTTTGACTCTGTATAGTTCCTGATTCAACAGAGACTTGAGGGTGCCACATGTTTCTTGACCTTGCTCTCACCTTTAAGTCTGATTCCATGCAGATGATGATGATGATGTAGATTGTAGAATCAACCTTTTGTCAGGATGACAGTAACTACCAAATCAAAATACAGAAACATTTTAAAAATGACTGTGAAATGAGTGAAAACATTAACAATAAAAACATGCAGAAGAGAAATCTCTCTTGTGTTCAGTACAGCTTGTTATGTGTCTTCAGGTTATTTCTTGACTTATGGCAAGGCAACCTTATCACATGGTTTTCTTTTTCTGAGGGGTTCCACTGAGGCTGAGGGAGTGTGACTTGCTCATGGTTTTTCATGGCTGAGTGAGGACTTGAATCCTGATCTCCCAGAGTCTTAGTCCAACATTTAAACCACTACACCATGTGGCACTCACCTCTCAATTCTACAGATTACTGCTCAGTGAATAGTGCATAAAACTAATGTAATAATAATAATAATAATAATAATATAATAATATTTCTTACCTTAGTACCATATGTATCAAGGTAGGGAATAACAACAGACCAACAAATACACAACAGCAGTGAAAAACACACATCATTTAAAAAGAACAAACAACACACACATATTTTAAAACAATTCACATTTAAAAATTCATCACTTAAAATATACAATTTAAAAATCGTCTGGATAGGCCTGGCAGAAGAGACTGGTCTGTAATGCTGTTTTAAGTTTGGACAGCATATTCAGCTGCTGAGTCTCTTCTGGCAGGTCATTCCACAGTCTAGAGACGGCTGAAGAAAAAGTCCTCTTGCTGGTAGTTGCCAATGTAGTCCTGGCTGACTGGAGTAAATGTTCACCAGAGGACCTGAGTGCAGGGGTGTTACTGGGGCTATGGGGGGTTGCGGGCAGCACCAGGTGACACCCTAAGGGGGGGTGTCACTACTGGTCCCCAAATATCTGACTTTGGACAGAAGTGGGCTGTGGTATTTACCTGTGTCCATTTAAAACATTGCAGAGATGGTAAGGCAAGCCTCAGTGAGAGGAGAAAGGAGAGGCCCCAGGTTTTTTTAAAAAAATAAAATTAAAATTACTTTTGGGTGTCATCAGCATCCTGCTGGCATCCTGCTCTGTACCTTTAGATGATCTGCTTCCAGCAGTTTCATGATGACTAACTTTGGGAATAGAATGATACCTTGTAGTATGCCAAATAACAGCTCCCTTTTTGAGGAGCATCTACCCCCATGCACCACCACCTGGAATATGCCTGAGAGATAGGATCAGAACCACTGTAGAATAGTGCCTCCAATTCCCAAATCACCCAGGCATTCCAAAAGGATACCATCAAATACCACTGAGAGGTCCAGAAGCATTGGCAGGGACACACTCCCCCTGTCAATGTTCAGGCAAAGATCCACAAAGGCGACTATAGCATTCTGAACTCTGTATTCTGCTCTGAAACAGGTTTCAAATGGATCTAGATATCATCCAAGACTGCCTGGAGTTGGAAGGTAACTGCCCAGAATCACCTTGCCCAGAAAAGGGAGATTTGACACTGGTCTATAGTTTGAGGCCCAAGTATCGCATGATGGGGTGAGCTCCCACCACTAGTCCCAGCTTCTGCCAACCTAGCAGTTCAAAAGCATGAAAAAGTGGAAGTAGATAAATAGGTACTACTTTGATGGGAATGTAACAGCATTTGGTGCAGTCATGCTGGCCACATGACCACTGGAGTCATCTTTGGACAATGCTGGCTCTTCGACTTAGTAACGGAGATGAGCACCGTCCTCTATAGTCAGTTATGACTAGACATTCATGTCAAGAGGAAGCACTTACCTTTACCTTTATAGTTGTTTAAGACCAGGGGGTCCAGAGAGGGCTTTTTAAAGAAATGGTCATACCACCACTACTTTTAAATAGGATAGAAAATTTCCTTCCCTGGAAGATGCATTAATAATATATTGTAACTGAGATATAATTGCATTCCCTCCCTGGATGACCAGCCAAGAAAGAAAGGGATCAAGAAGACAAGTTGTCTTCCCTACTTACCCAATCAGCTTGTCCACATTGATGGTACTCACCAATTGGAACTGATCTAGTGTAATCACAGAGTGACTGGACACCCTATTATTAACTTCTGCTATAATGACGGCATCTAAGTCGGTTTTCATCCGAGAGATTGTATCTGTAAATAATCATTAAAAGCATCATAGAGAACTGCTGAATGATCTAGAATTGGATTTGGGGAGAGGGTACCTTAGTTAAACCTCTCACAACCTTGAATACAGTCAGCTCTCCTTATCCACGGATTTTTTATCCATAGATTCAAGCATCCACAGCTTGAAAACATTCTAAAAAAGTATAAATTTGAAATAGCAAACCCTGATTTTCCATTTCATATAAGGGACATCATTTTACTATGCCATTGTACTTAATGGGACTGAGCATCCATGCATTTTATTATCCATGGAGGTTCCTGGAACCAAACGCCAGCGAATAACAAGGGCTCACTATAGTTTGGCTGGAATCACAGATGCAATATGTACAGAGTAGAAAGTTACAGCTCAAAGAGATTCAGCAAGCCTATCTTTAATCTTATGACTTTCAAAATTACAGCAAAATTACATTCATATCACTCTTGTAAGGACGCCTTTGACATTTTTTAAATGTCTTCTCTTGAACAGCAACTGAACTCACAGGAATGTACTACAAGCTTTCCTTAGCAAGGAGGAATAATGATGAAGAAAGCTTCACTCATTTGATTCCTGGTAGATTAATTAGATTCTTTTTGATGAAAAGTGGCATGTGAGTAGAAACACAGGTAGCCTATGGACTTTTATCATTTCCTTTTGCAGGTTAAAAGTCTGGTGCCTTACACCTGTTATGGAATATAACTCAGACAAGTGCTAATAATTGATTGGGAATGGAAAGAATTGTCACTGTTTGGTTCTTGGTTGAATAATGTGTGTCCCGATGCTTGGGAAATCCCCACAGAGAGGTATAGTATAGCAGTAAGATTCTTCACACTTTGTAAAATCTGTTGGGGAATTATTCTGCACAGTAATACACATAGGCAGAAAAATGTATCCTACGTAGGACGCATTGTGTTTTCAACAGAAAATATGCCTCTTGCATGGAAAGAACATTTTCTGTGCAAAAAAAAAAATTGATTTTGTGCAGAAAAACTACAGGTATTTGCCCCAACAGACTTTGCAAAGTTTGAACAATTCCACAGAAGCCTCTGTTTTCTCCTCCAGCAGGGGAAAAGCCCACCAAGTCTTGGATGTGAAGATGAAGATTGTAGATTTACATCTTATTTACAATTGATTCTGCTAACTGGAGGTGATGGCATATGAAGTCTAATGCCATCTAGAGAGCACCAGGTTGTTTAATGTTGCTTTAGAGCTTTTCAGACCCTCAAAGGCACATTACCA
>NC_056523.1:308704838-308744901 GCF_019175285.1 Sceloporus undulatus | reverse complement strand
ACTAAGTGTGTCTGTAAATTAGTCAGAGCCTGCTTAAGACATACTGGGCCAAAACACTAAGCAGAAATAATCCAGTTTGAGACTGCTTTAACTGCCCTGGCTCAGTGCTAGGGAATCCTGGGAATTGTAGTTTATTGTAGCACCAGAGCTCTTTGACAGAGAAGGCTCAAAATCTCACAACACTGGGCAGGAATATACAGGATGATATGATCTTTCAGATAGTTTGAAAGTGTGTGTAGTATCTTTATGTTTTCCATATCTATTGAGAGGTGGTATGTAAATAGATCAATCTTATGTTAAGTTCTACTTGACTGTCTTGACAATGTCTTAGGCCTGTACATCTGATGAACAATTCCCATAAACCCTAGTTATCATAGACAATGATGAGTGATGATGAAAGTTGCCCACCCCAATACACATAGATACCTGATACTGAGTAGATTTACATTGGCTATACATGAATAGGATCTGCTGTTTCAGTGTGTGTGTGCATTTTACATGCCATTTCCACATTAGATAGCATTTTAAAATAAGAATAAAAATTTCATAGAATAAAATTCCATAAATATTTATACATAGTTAATAATAGAATAGTATTACCACTATGTTACTATTATACTTAAATATTCATATTTATAAAGGATGGATGGCATCTTGTTACAAATTTGTAACCTAGAATTATACTCTGCATAAATGCTCCATATTTGGTCATACAGTACGATGTTTTAACAACCATGGCACTATTGCCACGATTGTAAATATTCCCTGAATTCCACCAAAGAGCCACCCCAAGCGACAGAGATCTGCTTTGCTGATGATTGGGGTGCAGCAAAAATGACCTTTCCAGTCCCCTCCCACCAGCAATCTGCAGTGCAAGGAGGAACTGTGACAGGAGTCCTGAGGCACCCCAACTGCTAGCAGAGCACATCTTCATTGCTCAGAGTGGCTGTTGGATGTTAAGAACATTTGGGGGTGGATGGGTTGTGTCAGGAAAAACAACAGTTAGTTATGCATTCGTAGTTAAGCCAGAGATGTAGGATCTTGGGTGATATTTATAAAATATTTCGTAAAGCAAGGGGAATGCTGATATTAATGTTTTAGAAAGTCTTTCATGGATAGGCGACCTGATTCAATAGAAGTGATGTGAAATCGTGCAAATTCTTTATTACCATAGTATAATCTTTTAATTAAGTGATCCCTAAACCAATGCCCAATGTTTGTGCTTTTAAACCTTGGTAGCTGCTGGTGCATGAGTACTTTTGTTTGTCTAATGCCCCACTTTTTACAAGCCGGTAGATGGCTGTGATGGGGAGTGGGGGCTGTAGCAGGTAAAATGTGAGTTTGGGGAGAAGTTTGTGTGTTGCATGAGGAGGTAAAGAATTCTATCCACTGCTATGATCAAAAAGAAAAAAGACCTATGCAGTTGTAAGTTGGACTTCTGCTTGTATAGGTTACTAATTCAAGTGTTAAGATATATAGAGTCGGCCTTCTGTATCCACAGAAACTGTATCAATGGATTCAATCAACCACGGCTCAAAAATATTCAAAAATAAAATCCCCAAAAGCAAAGGTTGCTGTTTGCCATTTTATATAAAGGATTTTCTTTTTACTATGTTGTATATAATGGGACTTGATCCTTCATGGATTTTGTTATTCATGGGGTGCTGGTGCTCCTGGAAGCAAACCCCAGCAGATACTCAGGACCTATTGTGATTGAATACTAAAGTCAGGATTGTCCATGCCATCATTTTTCTGTGTATGGTTGTGAAAGCTGGACAGCGAAGAAGGTTGATTGGAGGAAAATCAACTTATTTGAAATGTGGTGCTAAAGAAGTGTTCTACAGATGCAAAACAAACAAGCAAAAACCCGGTTGAATGGATTCAAGACCAAACAGGCCAAAACTCTCTCTAGCAGTAAAAATGGGCAAGCTGAGACTATTGTACTTTGGACATATCATGAAAAGACATGACTCATGAGAAATAAGTAGAAAAAGAGGAAGACCACCTTACAGGCAAACAGAATCAATCGAGGAAGCTATGGTCCAGAGTTTGCAAGACTTGAACAGGGATGTTGATAAAAGGGTGACAAGGTGGTCTCTTATTCACAGGTCATCATAAGTCAAATTCAAATTGATGGCAATTAACAACAATAGCAAGTTATTAACAGGATACCAGCCTACATTTATGCTGCTTTTAGCAGCCTTCTGTTAAAACAAATTTTGCGTTTTGTCCCACTGTGTAACAAAACTTTAGCTGACATTACAGCCTTTCTTGCACAGGCCTGAAAAAAAGGCAAATCTTAGAAAAGCCATTATTTTACAGCCTTGTTTCAAACGTAAGCTTCGTTAAGATTCCATTTTCAATGAACTATCCGAGCACCTGCTTAATTTTTTCTGGCCTCAATGGGATGTATATTTAAGTACGTTTCTGAATGAGAGCCTAAACAGCTTTCAGCACCAACAAGCTCAAACTCTGAACAGTTGTCACAAGTTTACTTAATTAGTCTCGCAAATCAAAAAATGTATCCAAACCCTTTTTCAATGTTTCTGTCCTCCGTGAGCCTCCTGCACTGTTGAATGCTCTTGAGCTTCATTTATCAAGAGCTTCAAATGGTAACTTCTAAAGTTATGATGAGAAAGTTTTGGATGTTTTCCTACGCTTTCTCCTTTGAGGAGATGTGTTTCTGGGAAAATCCATTTGATTCTCATTTTAATAAAAAGTCCCCCAGTTTTTGCACTCTGTACTGATTTATACTTTGGAGCATAAATAACATTTAACATTGGAACTTCTCTTTATAGCTTCTAAAAATAAAATACATTAATTCTCTGAATTTTATTAAGTAGTTTTCCACTTTTTAAACAAGAGTACAAAAATGCTGCATGGATTTTTCTATCAGAATACTTTTTTAAAAAAAAAAACTTTATCAGAGACATATATATTTCTAATTTGAATGTATCATAGAAATATATATTTTGCAGATGTAAGACTCAAGACTCAACTTGAAAGTGTCTTGCAAGAACTTGAGACTCATTTTGAGACTTGAAGGCAGAGACCTGTGATTTGACTGGAGACTTAGAGTAAAAGAATACATCGCTGCCTCTCAGTAGGGTAGTGAAGCCAATCTGACTTTATGTATAAACTTGTCAAAAAGCTATGCAAAGTAAGTAACCTATTATGGGGATAAGATTCAGCATCATGGGTATCTCATTTAAATATCATACTATAACCCAGAATTGATACAGTCCTGCATTGACTTTGAAACCACCAGCTCTTGATGGCTGATGAGGAAGAGATTTCCAGGTTGGAAATGAGATGGAGTTCTTTTAACTTTAATTACAAATAGATTGAGAAACAGGATGAGGTACTGTAATACTCTAAAGATAAAGTTTCTGTCTTTTCTTCCCTTTCAAACTCAGATTTTCGTCTGCAGCTGTTTTCTCACAACACAGTTCTTGTCCCACTGGAGGAGAGCAAGGGAGGGGGCATGGGAGTGCAGGTAACAAGAACAGAGCTCAGCACTTCTCTGTCCCTTTCTCTCCAGTGACATTTGGATATTGGAAAGTGCTGGGGTTGTCAACAATGACATTTGGGGATCATAGAATTATATAATCATAGAGTTGGAAGAGGCTACAAGGGCCATCCAGTCCAACACCATTCTGCCATGCAGGAAATCACAACCAAAGCATCCCCGACAGATGGCCATCCAGCCTCTGTTTAAAGACCTCTAAGGAAGGAGACTCCGAGGGAGTTTGTTCCACTGTCGAACAACCCTTACTGGGAAGTTCCTCCTAATGTTGAGGTGGAATCTCTTTTCCTGTAACTTGCATCCATAGCTCCAGGTCCTAGACTCTGGAGCAGCAGAAAACAAGTTAGCTCCCTCCTCAACATGACATCCCTTCAAGTGTTTAAACAGGGCTATCATATCACCCTTTAACCTTCTCTTCTCCAGGCTAAACATCCCCAGCTCCCTAAGTCATTCCTCATAGGGCATGATTTCTAGACCCTTCATAATTTTAGTCGCTCTCCTTTGGACACGCTCCAGTTTCTCAACATTATTTTTAAATTGTGGTGCCCAGAAATGGACACAATATTCCAGGTGGGGCCTGATCAGAGAAGAATAGAGTGGCACTATTACTTCCCTTGATCTAGACACTATACTTTTATTGATGCAGCCTAAAATCGCATTGGCCTTGTTAGCTGCCGCATCGCACTGTTGACTCATGTTCAACTTGTGGTCTACTTGGACTCCCAGATCCCTTTCACACATAGTCTCGTTCATCCAGGTGTCACCTATATCTGTTCATTTCATTTTTCTGCCCTAAGTGTGCATGGAGGCTAGAAATGGCACTTCCCAACCCCTGATCAGGATACTGTTCAGTAGTTTTGACTCTAATGATCTTTCTGAATCTCAGGTAAGCCAGGACTGAAAGTCCAACTGTGCTAACAAAACAACAAGAGGAGTAGCATAGGACAGGCACTCATGGTCCTTCCTCCTGGTTTTTATAGCAGTGGAATCTAGGATGCTTTCTCATGGATTGGAGAAGAGAAGGTTAAGGTGGGTAGTATGTAGTTACCTTTAAAAATGCAGCTTTTCTCCCTTTATGAAGATCTTTGGATCTTTACTGTTACACATGTGTTAAACCATTAAAAGAAAAACCTTGTAGCAGCTGGATTCAGATTCCTACAACTACTTCCACTTCTATCTAAAATAATGCAAATGATTTTATAGATTATCAAACGAGGGAAAATTGGGGAAGAAAAAGAAAACCGTGGAAGAACAAATACTCCTAGCAAAATGGTGCAATTACTCTGGAGATTTTCAGATGATGTCGCCTTATTCAGGACTTAACCCATGAAGATCCAGGAATGCTCTAGCAAAAACAATTCCCGGGACTTCCCCATGAATAGTTTTTTGCTGGAGCATTCCTGAATCTTCATGGGTTGAGTCCTGGATAAGCGCAATGTGTCTGAAAATCTGCAGCACGATCATGCAACTTTGCTGGGAGTATGCTTTTTACTCCTGGCTCCCCCTCCCATCTGATAATCTCCATTATGGGGGCATTAGAGTTTAGGCAAAACCTTTGCCCAAATACCCTAAAGACACCCGATCCTTCCTGGTTTGAAGCTAGGCAAGATCAGCCTTGGTTAGTATTTGAATGGGAGACTACCAAATACTAAGAATGTGAATGGGAGACTACCAAATACTAAGTATTTGAATGGGAGACTACCAAATACTAAGAGAAAGGAACTGGCAAAACCACCTCTGAGTATTCATTGTCTAAGAAAATTCGATGAAATTTATAGCGTCTCTATAATCAATAGATGACTTGAAGGCTCACACACACACACACACACACTCCAAAAAAGGAATCTTTCCAAACCATGTTCCAGATTTTAGGTAATATGTTCAGTAAAGTTAATTTTTGGCACAAAAATTAATGTTATATAGTAGCAGTATTGATATTAGCTTTAGCAACAGGAATAAATCATGGTCTTCTCATAACTGAGATTTCTCTCACTCTCTCAGCTTTTTCAGTTCTTACATTTAAAGAGTGAGAAAGAGCAAGAGTCCCATAGGAAGAGGAAAAACAATTACTTAATGCTTTCTAAAACAAACTCACACAGAAGGTGGGAGGAAACTGTCATTGAAACCTTTAATTTATAGACATTCAACCCCAAATATTAGCTGGATTTCACCTCTGAACATGTGCAACCTATTAAAAGAGAAGACTTCCATACTTTGGCTTGCATTTTCATCTCTCATAGACAGGAAACGGAAACAATTTTTGTTCTTACTCCATTGGCTATAAAACAATTATGATTCCTGGATTTTTAAAAACATATATTAGAAATGGAAATTAGATCAACCCACAGTGTATTTAATCTAAAATACACCTTCTCGTAAAAATCAGAGAATTGCAGATTTGGAAGAAACCACAAGGGCCATCCAGTCCAACCCCATTCTGCCATGCAGGAACTCTCAATCAAAGCATCCCCGACAGATGGCCATCCAGCCTCTGTTTAAAGACCTCTAAGGAAGGAGACTCCACTACACTCCCAGGGAGTTTGTTCCACTGTCGAACAGCCCTTACTGTCAAGAAGTTCCTCCGAATGTGGAGGCGAAATCTCTTTTCCTGCAGCTTGCATCCATTGTTCCGCGTTCTAGTCTCTGGAGCAGTAGAAAACAAGCTGGCTCCCTCCTCAATATGACATCCCTTCAAATATTTAAACAGGGCTATCATATCACCTCTTAACCTTCTCTTCTCCAGGCTAAACATCCCCAGCTCCCTAAGTCATTCCTCATCGGGCATGGTTTCCAGACCCTTCACCATTTTAGTTGCCCTCCTTTGGACACGCTCCAGTGTCTCAATGTCCTTTTTGAATTGTGGTGCCCAGAACTGGACACAATATTCCAGGTGGGGCCTGACCAAAGCAGAATAAAGTGGCACTATTACGTCTAATAAGTAGATGAAGGGAGTGTATTTGATCCATAAATATAACTTGGTCTGTTTTCCTATGACAGAAAAGATAACAGCTCAAAATGATGGGGAAATGTATTGCCCATATGGTTATTTCTCACTTTTAAGCTCATAAACATGGTAGTCTTTCCCCTCCTCCCTCCATGTGACACATATTGGTTGCTAGATGTGCAATAGATCTAAGGCTAAGGGTAATAGGTCCTAGTGTCACAAAAATACTGAAGACACAGAACTGTGGGAAAGCAGTAATTTTCCCCTTCTCTGTCAATTCCCTCTGCTATGCCTTCTCCTGAGCCAGAGGTGGGAAACCTACAGATTTTTTTGACTTACAGATGTTTTGGGCTACAACTTTCACAATCCTTTACTATTGGACATGCTGATAGGGGAAGATGGGATTTGTAAGACAAAATATCTGAAGGAAATGTTTTTGATCCAGGAGAAAGTTGCATTGCAAATTTTCCAAATAAAATTTATTATCGTTCCTTCATCTTCATCTTTTTTATTGTAGTCCTCCAACCTCCTATGACAGAGAAGTTCAAGAGAAGAGGTTGAACAGGTGAATCCAATTGTGACTTTGAATCAATGGTGACTTGGAAAGTTAACACTTATGCAAGTTTCATTAATTAATGAGTCTACTCCAGTTGGGACTAACTAGTGTAGATCAAATTATTCAAATCAAGATGATAGTGCAGCTGGTGGAAGTCACAGAGCAAATATGACCAAAAATTAGCTAAGGCTGTTCACTTTGCTAATACGTAAATACATAATTAAATAGTTAAAAAAATCTTACTACGTCATAATCCTGGACATGATGCCCAGCAGAGCATTTTATAAACTTACACAAATTTGATAAACTTCTACACTTTAAGGAGACATTAGGCTCTCTGTTGTTGTTTTTGTGGTTTTGCACATTAACATGACTACCCTTGTTCTTTTAATTCTCACTGATTTCAGTGGAAGAGAGTTCAGGGTGCCATTGAAATCAATGAGGCTGAATATGTTCCTCAAGTTTAAAATTACTAAATCAGATGTGGAAAGCACGGGGCTATACAGATTACCTCTAAGGGGTGGCATGCATCCCCCCCTTTCCTGGCTGGATTGGGGCCATGGCAACCTCATGCTGTAGCCCTGATCCGGCCTCTGGAGAGGGCAAAAGGGAACTGCAAAAAGCAGCTCCTTTTTGTGCCCTCCAAAAGGTGCCATAGCTGCAGCAGCACAGGCATATGGCACCCCTTTGGTGCTGCATTGTGTGGATACAATGCTGGAGTCATGCTATGATGCTGTGCACCATCTGGAACGGCACACAGCATCATGACTCCCTGGAGCAGAGTTTGGGGGTCCAGAGCCAGGATGCTGTGCCCTGACTCTGCTGCTCACAGGCCAGCACAAAGTGCTGGTCTGTACAGGGCCTTCATTTCTTAATTTACTTTGTTTTGATCCCAAGTAGCTAATTCCAATCCATTTAGAAACATCACTTTGGCCCAGAGTCTGTATTTCAGTGCCATCACATAACATGAAATTTGGCATCATATGACATTTCTAAACTTAATGTGTAGCACTAAATATTTTTCAAATCCACACTACATCTGGATGTCATTGTTAAATAATTTGGTAAATTCAAATAATCCTTCTGTTGCATTGTTAATTTGGAACTGTTATTAACATTTCAGTTGTATACATTCAAACCCTTAAATTTTATTTGTTGCTTCATCACCTCATTAATATTAAATTCAAGTTTATCATATGTATATTTCTGTATTGAATCAAACAGAATTTTAATAAACTCAGGTTTTATCCATTAATACCTTTTATGACTTGCCCACAGTTTGTCCAAGTGTGACTGGAAAAAAAAAGATACATGTTCCAAAGCAGTTTTGCAGATAGTGTGATAAGGAGCACTGTGAGTTTTTTTTTTTTTTAATGCAATCACCTTTGGTAAAACTACTTTTTGCACTTGTTTAGTGCAATTCTCATGGAACCAGTTAAAACCTAATTTTTCCTTTTGAGAAAGAAGCAAAAACCACTGGTGAATAAAACTTCATTTTGCCTCTATACCAGGTAGCATGCTATGTTGGTTCTTTTTCCAAATATGCATAGAGATTCTAATCTGGATTTAAACCCAAAGGCATAGGTGGGCTTGCATGCTTTGCCCCTTACTTTAGTCCTATTGAGAAATGGGCCCCTGTGCCTGTAATCTGCATAGCAAAAGTCCTCTCTTATTCTCATTGGAGGCTTTTTCTGCCAGGCATGTGTGAGCCTCCAGATCTTTGAGAAGGTCCCCAATCTGAAAAGAAGGGAACTTTTTCTAGGGTAATGGGGTGCAGTTGCTTGAATGTTGAACTAGGACTCCAAAAGACCAGGTTTTGAATGCCTGCCCAGTCATGGAAAACTACTGGGTGACCTTTGGCAAGTTACTTTCACGCAACCTAAGAGGAACACAATAATAAACTTCCTCCAAATAAATTCAGACCCTCCAACTGTCCTGGGAGTTTATCACACAGCTATTTTTGCCTGATCTGGGCACAGGACAGGATTAGGACTGAATGGAGAAAAACAGGTGTTATTGCACAAAAAAATGTGTACTTTGTTGCAGGGTAACCACAATCCGTCTCCTAGCCATGCTTACTGGCAGATTTGGAGGGATGGAAAGCTTCCATACTACCAAAATTGGCAGTATAAGCATGGCTGGGTGATGGCTTGTGGTCATCCTGCGACAAAGTACGCATTTTTTCTGTGTGATAACACCTGTTTTTCCTCATTTAGCACTGATCATGTCCCTTGCCTGGATCAGGCAAAAATGGCTGTGCAATAAACCCCTTGGTTTGACAGGGACAGTTCTGAATGAATATCTGTCCCACTTTTTTCAGCTGCTTTTAAAATGTCCTATGTTCTTGTTATTCCTCTGACTTCCTCCCCTTGTCTGCAGCTTACTTCAGTTGCTGCAAACTGAGTTCAAAGTGCAAAAGTATTTTGCCCTTCATTAATTCAGTAGGGGAGAAAGGAGAGGAGCAGGTATAATCTCGACCGTCCTGGTAGACTCAGGCAAAAGCAAACTCCCCTAGCTTGTGTGTTTTTCCTCACTTATAACTATTGCCATATCCACTACCCTCTGATGCTGCTTAGTTGCATGTGACTTGGTATTCATCTGTAAAATGATGGGGGATCTGTAAATCTTGCCTAGGATAGAGTCACCAAAAATCAGAGTTGAGTGGAAGGTATACAATAACTACAAGGAGTGTCTTTCATTAAAACAAGAGCAGTCTGTTCATGCTAAGGATCCTAAGGTGTTTATTCTTTAGCTATTTCAGTATGAACATACCTAAGTTGCACCTCCCAGACTAATGCACAGTTATCTTTCTAATTTTGCAAATTTCCAAATCATGATGAAAATTTTATTTATCCATTCATTTAATTTATTGGATTTGTGTCCTGACTTTCTGCCAAGAGAGACCCAAAGCAGGTTAAAATTGTACTAAAAAGCACACAAAAATATGTAGGTTAGGATGAAATACATTGGAAATTTGTTTATTGGGAGAGAAATATATTGATAAATATAATACAACTTTTGTTCAGCAATTTTTTTAAAAATAGAGATGAATGCAGAAACAGGATGGGATGAAGGTTAGGAACAAAGACACATGAATCTTACAGATCAATCTGTGAATCCTTAAGTAGTATCCTGGGCTTACTGGCACAATTCAAGTTACTCTGATTGGGATAGTTCTACTTTTCAGTGCTTTGGAAAAGTTATAGAAGTATATGTTATCCTATGCTGGTGTGAATGAATTCCAATCTAAAAATCATTCAGTTTTATTTAAGAAAACACTTTGTTCTTGAGAGGAGAGCACTTCTACCATATTCTTTTGATTTATTTCAGTGAAGCTGTGAGGGAGCAATGTGTTTTAGGAAATAAAACATGAAATTTTCCTGATGTTTGTTCTGTATGTTTTTCTTTGCATTTGACCTTTAAAGGGACACTGCTGCCATCCACTGGGTATGTGAAGAAGAAAAACCTCAAAGCCACAATTAGTTTTCTCAGATCTTTTTCGCAACTCCCTCCCTGCAAATGTCAAATGAATTGCACAGAGGTTAAGAGTGGATGTGACTGGGAAGCACCCCAAAACAGCTGATTCTCATTAAGCTAAAGAGCTGTCACTTAGGATTATGAACAGAAAACTTTGCTATAGAAAAACTAGAAGAACGTTTATATTTTTTTCTTCCAAGATTCCTAATTTTTAAAAGACTAAATATTACTACAGCGTGTTACAAACGCGCCAAAGGGGCGTGCTAGGGCTGAGAAGGGGCGTGTTCGGGTTGAGAAGGGGCGTCACTTCCTGACGCCCCTCAACCTTAGTACGGACCGAGTCCGTACAAAATGGCGGCACCCGTCCACACGAGGGGCGCCATTTTGATGTTGAGGCCGCGTAGCGTCCGGACGTCACGCGGTGGAAGTGACGCCACGAGTGCGCAACTAGCACCGCGAGACGCCACTTCCAGGGTGCAGAAAGAAGCGCAATTTTGGCGCTTCTTTCTGGCTGCGCCCAGGAACTGCGTGGTTTGGCTGCTGCGGTTCCCGGATGCAGCAACCGGCGATGGTGGCAGACTGCCCGTTTTGGGCAGTCTGTAATGCGCCTACCTGTCTGAAATCGAAGCCAGAATCTAGTGGAAAAACCTTACTTTATTGTCTGTACTGTGGAGCTTTCGCACAATTAAAAAATTCCCCTGTCACCAAGTATTATGACTGGCACATGCAAATTGAAATGTCTGGACAACACAGGAAAAGCACCAAAACAAATCTGGGAAGGAAACATACTCAGAAGCAGAGTCAAGTAATTTTAATCCCCCTCCCCCCCAAAAAACCCCTGCTGATTCTTTTTAAAATTATCTTTTATTAAAACTGTGATAAAACAACACAGAATAAAGGTAACAATAAAGGGGTTCAAGATTAAATGTGCTGTCAGTACATTATATTTTATTTCATATCAGTCAACAAGTTGGTTCGTTTCAAGCTTTGCAGGTTGTCCATTCATTAGGAAGTCCTGACTACTCCATTACATCAAACTGGAATAATGAACACTGCAAAAACGTCTTCTAAAACAATGAACTGGTAGATCTAACATACATGGTGGCAATCTATCCCATTAGCATATGCAATAATAATGATGATGATGATGATGATGATGATGATGATGATGATGATGATGATGATGATGATGATAATTTATATTTCCCACCTCTCTCTACAGATCAAGGCGGGATTACATCTGATAAAATAGATGTAATAAAAGCATGCAAGATATGCAAGAATGTATCTCTTTTTCCTACCTTGAAAAAAAAGGTTCACACTATACAAATATAGTAGTATATTCTACTTAAACTGCCATGGCAATACCCTATGGAATCCTGGGTTTTGCAGTTTGGCTGAAAATTCTAAATTCCCCTCCCTAAACTGCCAATCCTCTGGTAGATGGGATGTTATTGTGGCAGTTAAAGTGGAATATAGCACTATCATTGAGCAGTGAGAATGGGCCCTAGGAATCTATAATCAGTCCGCATATGCATTTTAATAAAGCCTCAAGGGTTTTCTTACACCTGCTTACTTCTTGATTGGCCTTAGTCTAAGGAAAATACATGAGGAAATTGTATTCTCCTTAATTAATAGAAAGAATAATAATAAAACTATTGTATGGTATGTTCTCTAATGCTCTGTAAAGCTGCCAAGGTATCAACTTCAACATATGAAACAAAACAAATTGATGCTCAACCTCCATATTCACAGATTCTGCATCCATGGATTCAACAATTCATGGCTTGAAAATATTTTTTTTTAAATCCAAAAAGCAAACCTTGATTTTTGTCATTTTATGTAAGGGACATTATTTTACTACATCTCTGTATGCAAAGGAATCTTGTAGCACCTTTGCACAGCATGCAAAGGAATCTTGTAGCACCTTTGAGACATGGGGCGCAGTGTTACCAATATGCTGATGTCATGCAAATCTATTTCTCTATGTTCCTGACTGCTACAGTGACTAAGGATGGCATCTCTCCTCTGAATGCCTGCCTTGGGTCGGTAATGGGCTGGATGAGGGAAAACGAACTCAAGCTGAATCCAGAGAAAACGGAGGTACTTGCAATAGGTACTTTAAGTTCAGGGATGGAGATTTGTTAACCTGTCCTGGATGGGCACACTTCCTCTAAAGGATGAAGCTTGCAGTTTGGGAGTACTCCTGGACTCATCGCTATAGTTGTCATCTCAAGTAGATGCAATGTATCAACTTCGGTTGATATGCCAACTGCGTCCCTACCTGAGCAAAAAGACCTTGAAGCAGTGGTACATGCTCTGGTAATGTCCCGATTAGATTTCTGTAGTGCACTCTACATGGGGCTACCCTTGTACCAAGTTTGGAAGCTTCAATTGGTCCAAAATGCAGCAGCCAGATTGGTCACTGGTACATCTAGGTTTGACCATATAACACTTATATTAAAATCTCTTCATTGGCTGCTGATTAGCTTCCGGGCACAATACAAGATGTTGGTTATTACCTTTAAAGCCCTACATGGCTCAGGCCCAAGTTATCAGTGGGAATGCCTGTCCCTACATAATCTGTCCTGCACTCTCAGAACATCAGGGAAGAATGTACTAGAATACTAAACAGCTTCCCAAAGAGCGTACACTGCTGCGGCTCCTCAGTTATGGAACAGTTTACTGGAAGAGATCCGTCTTATTACCACTCTCGATGCCTTTAAGAAGGCACTTAAGATGTATCTCTTCCGGCGAGCCTACCCACCCTATCCTACATTGGATCTGCTGGACTGAAAAACCTGTCTCCACTTCTGGTTATGACTGTAGGATTATTGAATGTTTAGAAATGAATGACAAGATGAGAAAATAGTTTTTATTGAATTAATAGTAATTTTATTATTCTGTTGACTGTAGTTGTGTAATATATTATTATTATTATTGTTATTATTAATTGAAAGAAAGAAGTTGGTAGCATGAGCTTTTGTAGACTTCAGCCTACCTTCTTAGATGCATGTTTGTATATAATGGGACATGGATTTTGGTATAAATGGTGGTCCAGGAACCAAGCCCCAGCAGATACCAAGGGCCCGCTGTATATAAAAGTGAGCCCCTCTACCTACACCTCCTCTGACAAAGCAAGAGATCCTCTTTTATTTACAGGCCACTTTTGCTTCTTGTCTGCTCACTGTGTTGGGTTGGGTTGCTTATAATATCTAGTAGTCATTTGGCTTTGTCAGAACAACCACCCAGGCGTCCTTGTAAAAAAACACATTCAGTCTGAAACTGTCCAACTCAATCAACTCTTTCACTAGTATACACCCTAGTTTTCACAATTCACAGAATAAAGTCTATCCCACAAGGCTTTAAAAGGAAACCCACTGATTGCGTCTACTTTTCACTGACAGTGAGTCATATATTAAAAAGTCCACTGAGACAAAAGAAACATGTGCAGAAGTGGTGTTTCTCTGCATCCTAGAACTCTGGTTCATCATTACTGTCATCATAATCTTTATTTACACATTTCCTTTTTATTGCCCAGACTCAAAAATGCTGTGTCATTAAAACAAATGCAGACTAAATAAAAACAGTTATAAAAGATGACGGCTGGAATCCTGTTGGTGTCTTACTCATGCATAAGTCTATGGAAGTGGCTGAACATTTCTGTCCAATGTAGAGTGGTCATACTCAGTTCAAGGAAGTGGAGATGTGCTTATGGTGCCATTGTGTATGGTTGTGCATTGTGTATTGGAAATAGTTATGCCCCAATTCATTGTGTGGGTTGTGCATTGATGTGTGTTCACACATTTTGTTGTGTGATGTTGCAACTTATTATTGTGGCAGTGTTGTGCAATGTCATGTATACTCCTCTTCCTTCATATAGGATCTCACCCTATCATTAAAATGTAATGAAAATACGAGTAAAACATTTTTTTTTAAAAAAATTAAATACAGCACCCTAACTAAAAGTCTTTCTTTAAAAACAATCAGTTCCCTGAACTGATGAACAATAAAAATTGTCATGGATTTTGAAATTATATAAGGTATTCAAAACAATGATTTTAAAATTAGATTTCTCAATAGACTGGCTTATTACTATTAGTTATGATTGTATATGTTTTGTAATAATGTTAGGACTTCAAAATAAGATTTGTTCTACTATTTGTTCTTATATATTAGAGATGTTTCCAGTTTTCTGATACCTACATTTGTATAAAGCACTATTCTTTTAAAAACTTGGTAGTGTACTTGTGTCTTTCCCTGGAGTTAATAATAATAGTAATACATTTTATTTATACCATCCTTTCTAACAAATGGTGGTACATGAGAACATATACAATAAAAAGTAAATGATAAAACAATGCACTATAAAATACTGAAATAATATATTAATATGCTAAAAACAAAAACGAAATCTTCCTCAGTCACTACTCATATCGACCACCTTAGGCATGCTCAGCAATTTAATATGAAAGATTAATCTTAATCTTAATCTTACAGCCTTGAGAGAGCCATACATGTTGGTGGAACTTCCAATAATCCTTTGTCTTCCGATCTTACATTTCTAGATGGTACATAGCATGCTAGCCAAGCTGCCAAATACGGTGGCAGGTTAAAGTGTGGTTCTTGAGTACTTCCTCAAGACTTACTAGAAATGACATATCCAGAGAAAGAACTGGGGATGGGAAAAAAAATTCATTGGATTTGACAGCCTCAAAGAAAGCAGTCCTTTCATGCCACTTGAAAGACACTGTGAGAAGAAATCCACTTTGCTTCGAGAATCTGTGCGTCCATAAATCCTAAGGGGTGTTCTAGAGAAAGCAAGCCATCACAAAATCATGTTCATGTTTTATAATGCAAATAGCTAAAATGGGCAGTTGAAATAAAAATATGTTCAAGTGTGCCTTTATTAATTGGGAGAATGATGCAAACTGTATATTAAAAATGTGTACAAATTTCCATACAGTCTCTCACCTCACTCCAGAGTCTCAGACTCTGATACAAAATGAAGACAGGAAAAAAATGTGGGTGGGATTCTGAGAAAAGCAGTGACATCAGAAGTGGGAAATTTTAACATTCTTAGCTTAGAACATATATGCTACTTCTCTTCCCTATGCATACTCCATAGCTGGCAGTTCAGACAGAAAGCATACTTTGTGGAGTATGTTTGCATGACAGCTATTCTGTAAGAAATATAGCTGAATTTGTTGCAACTGAATTCATTAAAAATTAATTCTAAGGACTAGTTAATGAACTTCTTGCTTTCAGGTGTGGATCATTAAACAGCATGTGGACTATCTTGAGCTACCAAACACCTAGATAAAACTGAAATAAATAATCAATAAAAATTAAAAATCCCCTTTGATCCAAGAGCAAAAAAAATCTAGCCAACTCCTGGTTGGCAAATTTGATAGCAATTGATTTATATAGTAAGAGGGATTTAGGTAGGTGAAAAAAACTGAAGAATCAACGTTTTAATTAACTTTTAAAAATACTTAAAATCCTCTTTGCTCTGCTGGTATGTGACCAAGTAACAAAACACTTGCCACTTCATGAATGCCTGATAGCAATTCATTTGTACAGTGAGAGTGGCCTGGGGAGTTTAAAAACCAAATAATAATATATGTTTTTACTGCTATGAAGCCAAGTGCCAAAAATTGAGGCATGTAGGAATGCTGATATAAGCCTGATAGTGATCGACTTTTCAAAAAGAGGAGTGATCTAAATAGCTGAAAAACTGAAGAATCAATTAGATGTGACTCATACTGTATGTACAGTTAAGCAATTTCTTCATTAATGAGACTACCTAAGAAGAAACTGTTTAAAGCCAGGGATCTGCACCTGATTTGAGAGTGCTTTTAGTTGTGAGACCACCTTCATGAACCTCTTTGTAATATGAAACTTTTTATTCCATGTAAAGCATTGGCTTCCCAAGAGCATCAGTCTAATGCATGTTCAATATTGTCAGGTGGTGTGAAGGGACATAACACAGCCCAGTGATCTACATCTGTTCTTATATAGCAATTCATCAGAGTAGTATTATTTTTTGACCAACTGGCAATACATTTTGTCCTTTTAAAAAAGAAATATGTTTTAAATCTATTTAGGCAAAATCAGAGAATAATTAACGGAGTCTGTGCTGATGGTTTTATTTAACTTGTTGGCATGTGGCGTCAAATGATTTCCAATGTATGGTGACCCTATCACAAGGTTCTCTTGGCAAGAATTGTTCAGACGGGCTTTGTCATTGCCTTTCTCTAAGGCTGAGAGAGTGTCACATGCCCAAGATCATCCAGTAGGTTTCTATGGATAAACTGGGATTCAAACCCTAGGCTCCAGCACTCAAGCCACTACACCATACTGCTCTTTATTTAACTTAAAGTTGCTATGGAGTAAGACCCATTGAACACAATAGAACCTTCTTTGAAAAAAAACATACATATGAAGATGCAATGAGCAAACTAGGGCTGGAAATATTTCCTATAAAATATAACCCAATGTCTCAGATGATAAACAAAACCCCCTACATTTCCAAATTTAACTGTGGTCTTTAAAAGGGAGATTAGGGGGCTGTCCAGCACTTTGGGTCAGCCTGGGGGCGGAGTCGGTACCAAGTCATGATGTACACCCCGGCTCCTCCTCCAGGGTGCCGCAACACCATGCACTGCACCACACAGCACGCTGCATCACGGTGCTCCTCCAGTGCTGCGTGCAGACAATGCAGCGCCAAAGGAGCACCGCCAAGCCATGGCAGTGTGGCTATTGGGCCCTTTGCAGGGCGCAAAAAGGAACTGCTTTTTGTGGCTCTTTTTTGTACCCTGCAAAGGCCAGATTGGGGCTGCAGCATGCGGTTGCTGCAGCCCCAATCTGTCTGTAACAGAGTTGGCTCCAGGCCACCCCTTCGGGGCTGTGTATACAGCCCCGGTATATAAATGCTATCCACAATTTCAGAGGTGGAGGACTAGTGTGTGAGTGCTCAAATCAGGAATCTACGGATATAATTTATATTTGTTTTTAAAATGTATACTACCTCCTCAAATAAACTCCAGCTGTCTAAGAAACATTTACACACCCAATACAAAATTTAAATAAGTAAGTCTTGATCCTGCCTTATGAACCACTATAATTTCACTGTACAGTGGTACCTCGGGATACGAAATACCCAGGTTACGAAATTTTCGGGATACGAAAAAATCCCATAGGGAATTATTGTTTCGGGTTACGAATGTTTTTTCGGGTTACGAAAAAACTTTTGGTGCTTTTTTCGGCTTTTTCGCACGGAATCGCGGCTTTTCCCCATTAGCGCCTATGGCAATTCGGCTTACGAAGGCTTTTCGGGTTACGAAAGCGGCCGCGTTACGAATTAATTTCGTAACCCGAGGCACCACTGTAGTTCTAAGATGTTCAGGTGTCAGATTCATTCAAAGGCATAGAAAGTAGTAAGATTTGTACAGTATTGGTCACTGTGATTGGCAAATAGTATGAATTCTCTGGTTTGGTCAGAAATACATCACTTGAAATATGTTTTCAATGTATGAACACACACCATGACTATGCAAGTGTGAATCAATTTATGCTCATCTGATAACCAGAAATTGTTTTGAGGATTGTGTATTCTGCTGCTGCATATTTTCACCAAATGTCCTTTCCCACTCTAATTTGCCTGCTCCTGCCTGCTAGTGCATTAGCCTAGAAAAGGGATGATTGAGGAATTTGATCTTTGTGACTTGGGTGTAAACTGATCTGATTGGAAAACAATAAGCAAAAACCATAGAAATGGAAGGATATGGGGAGAAAATCATAGAATCATAGAATCGTAGAGTTGGAAGAGACCACAAGGGCCATCCAGTCCAACTCCTTGCCATGCAGGAAATCCAAATCAAAGCATCCCCGACAGATGGCCATCCAGCCTCTGCTTACAGACCTCCAAAGAAAGAGACTCCACTACCCTCCAAGGAAGGAGTATGTTCCACTGTCAAACAGCCCTTACTGTCAGGAAGTTCCTCCTAATGTTGAGGTGGAATCTCTTTTCCTGGAGCTTGCATCCATTGCTCCGGGTCCTGTTCTCTGGAGCAGCAGAAATCAGGCTTGCTCCCTCCTCAATATGACATCCCTTCAAATATTTAAACAGGGCTATCATATCACCTCTTAACCTTCTCTTCTCCAGGCTAAACATACCCAGCTCTCTCAGTTGTTCCTCATAGGACATGGTTTCCAGGCCCTTCACCATTTTAGTCACCCTCCTTTGGATACACTCCACTTTCTCAACATCCTTTTTAAATTGTGGTGCCCAGAACTGGACACAGTATGCCAGGTGGGGCCTGACCAAAGCAGAATATAGTGGCACTATTACTTCCCTTGATCTAGACACTATACTTTTATTGATGCAGCCTAAAATCGCATTGGCCTTTTTAGCTGCCACATCACACTGCTGACTCATGTTCAACTTGTGGTCTACTTGGACTCCTAGTGTAGCCAAGGGTCTGTAGGGGAATTTTATTATGTTGTTCTTAGCTCAAATATTGCAAGAGGGGCTGGCTACAAGAGCCCACTGAGATTGCCCTCCCGATATGTATACGGAGTAGACCAGAGCCTCCCAATAACTGAAGCTGAGACAGATTGCAATAACTAAATGTCTACTTTATTGAAAACAGGGGAAACACACGCAATGCACACACACACACACACACACACACATTCAAGGCTCAGGAAGGTAGGTTGGAAATGTGGAAAAGATGTTTAGGCTTTGCTAATGGTATACTCACCAAGATGTAGTCTTCCTCCGGGAAGCGAATGGGATGTTGGACAGTGAGACAAGTCTGCTCCGCAACCTGGGTTTGAGCAGAAATGCTGGCTACCAGAACAGAGGTCTAACTGACGTGGAGTAAGTAGACCTTTGGGATGGCGCGCTGAGCAGCCAAAGTTGGGACCTTTTAAGGGCGAAATCTCGCCTGAGGGCAGAGAGTTTTGGTGATTGGAACAAAGGCGTTTAATTGCTTTCTTTCACCTGGATGTCTGGATCTGATAATATCTAGGACTTAAGTTGTTCGGACAACAGACTCGAGGAGGGGGTGATAGCTCCAGGGAAGGCAAACATTTTACTCTTCCTGGCTTAAGATAATCCCTTCATGCGACTTCCCAGACCTTCTAAGATGTTAATGTGGCTGTTCCCCTAGGGGAGGTGTACATGTCCTATCGCCTTGCCAGTAATGGCGGACAGGCTAGGAGTCTGGCCAGGGGTCATCCAAGGGTTATCATTGATTCCAAAATTTATATAAACCAGCATGGGTAACACTAGGGCCCTTTCACACATAGTTTAATTCAGCCAGGTGTCCCCGATCTTATATCTGTGCATTTTATTTTTCCACCCTAAGTGCAGTACCTTACATTTCTCTGTGTTGAAATTCATTTTGTTAGCTTTGGCCCAGCTTTCTAGTCTATTCAGGTCATTTTGAATTTTGATCCTGTCCTCTGGAGTATTAGCTATTCCTCCTAATTTGGTGTCATCTGCAAATTTGATGAGTATTCCCCCAATTCTGTCATCCAAGTCATTGATAAAAATGTTGAATAACACTGCCCCCAGGACAGAGCCCCGTGGGACCCCACTGGTCACTTTTCTCCAGGATGAAAAGTGCCATTGTTGAGCACCCTTTGGGTTCGGCCGGTCATCCAGTTACAAATCCATGTAACAGTTATCTTGTCTAGCCCACATTTTACAAGCTTGTCTAGACCACATTTTAAAACCTTGTGCTATACTTTTATGTGGATAAACTGTATCAATTTTATTTCAGCAAGACAAGATTCTTGTAGATCTTTTTTTAAAAAAGAATCTGTCTATTAATACAGAAGACGAATGGAAGAGATTTCTCAATAAACACATGAACAATTGACACAGAAATAATGTGCTCATTGCTGGTTTCATGAAAAGTGTGAAATAGTGAAATAGCGAGGATTCTTTCCCAGATTCTGCAAGTTATCATTTGTTGCGCTCTTTTGTTGTCCTTGCTGTATCCATTTGACCTATTACTCTTCTACTATTTCTGTGTACTGGCAATTGTTTGTATATTTGGTAATTAACCTTCTTTAGAATTCTTTAGAACTTCTTTAGAACTTCTTTAGAACTCCCTCTAATTTGCCTTTGGGGTAATGCCAGAGTCTTAACTCGTTAACTTGTAAAATATAGACAGACTCCTGCATGTGGTTTACGCCTGCATAACCACTGTGGTTATGATGCTACGCAGTGAATCCTGGCCCAGTCTCCAAATCACTGGGGGGGGGGTGATTGGGAAGCAACTGCTGGGATCGATGGGGAGTCTGTTAATTGTCATTTGGGAAGCAACTGGTTGCCAGCTCCATTCCCTCCTGTGAGCAATCTCTGGTGTAACATGCAGAAAAAGGATCTCTGTTACAATTCCCCCTTGAACTGGAGGGGGAATGGGACAGCCAGCTGCCTCCCATTACAGAGTGGGAAGATTTATTTGCCATTGCCCAAGGTTGAGTGTGACTTGTCTAAAGTCACCCAGTGGGCTTCCACAGCTGAGCAGGGTTTCAAACCTTGTCTCCCAAAATCTCAGGGGCCATACAGACTGGCAGCTAAGAGCTGCCTGTCTTTGTCCCTGGTCAGTGCCGCAGCATGTGGCTGGTGCAGCACCAACCCACTCCCAAAAAATAAGCCACCCGAGGCAGCTTCTTTAAGGGGCGTGATAGGCGTGCTCGCACGCCATGATATTGCCACTTCTGGCCAGTGTCGTTTGGGCACTCAGACACCTGTGCATCATCATGGTGCACCCTGTATGGACGGGCACGCGCCAACATGGTGCACGGGCAGTGAAAGTAGGGCTGGGCATGTGTAACTGCTGAGCCCTATCTAGCCCTACTTTCAGGCCCAGACCGGCACAAAGTGATGGTCTGTTTAGGGCCTCAGTCCAACACACAAACCACTACTACACACTGTCTCTTTTTATTTTGTTTCTGCAATGTTATAAATACCTCATGCTTGAGGCTGAACCCTAAGAGTGATGTATTTAAGTCAGAATTAGCCAAATATCCTAAAGGCACCAGATCCTGTCTGATCTTGGAAAACTAAGCAGAGTCAACCTTTGTTAGTACTTGGATGCGAGACCTCCAAGGAATACCTGGTGCTGTAGGCTATATTTCAGAGAAAGGAACTGGCAAAACTATCTCTGAAAATTCTGTGAAATTCATGAGGTCACTGTAAGTTGACAGGTGACTTGAAGGTGCATGCATGCACACACGTAGAGATGTCATTAACAGAAAAAAGGACATATGCCCCCTTTGTGTTGCTGACTAGTTTTGATGAGTCCTCAGAAAGACCTTATCTTTGCAAATTTGTCAAAAATCAGACATGAAAGCCCTGTATTGGTGATTTTCAGAGAACCCCTATCTTTTCTGTATTCCCTTTTTCATTGCTGCTGAAATATTAAATTCCAGGGCACAAATGCCCACAGATGGCACATGTTATCTGGCAACTGTTTAATCTAGTGAATGCACTCTCCTTTCCCCCTGACCTGTGTGGGCTTAGCACTACAAATTTCAAAAATAGGCTCAAGGCACAATGGCTGAGTCAAGCTTCTTGTCCTCTGTTTTTACCAGGGTGCAAATTAGTGGACTAAATTAGTAATTTTAAAAAATAAATAAATAAAAATGAAGTCTCATGAATCACGAGATGGAAGATAAATATAGCAGGCCTGCTCTTTGGAGACATGAGGGCTCTGTTTACTTCCTGACTCATCTGTGCCTCTGTCCCCTCAACCCGTGCATCATGGAGTAATTCCTCTCTAGTCACTGGAATGTCTTCAGTTTAAATTGATAGAAGGTTACAGCCCAAGTGATCTTGGGAGGCAGCATAATGCAATGAATATTGACTTTATCAAGCTGCTGATTCAGTTTCCCAGCTCAGTAAGGATTTCCCTGGGTGAGAAGAAGGGGCTGTCCTGTGCCCACTCTTGTTCAGCTTCCCCACCCTAAACCCCAGTACTCACTGAGTTGGCCTGTGAGTTTGCTTTGAAGCAACAATGCTGCCCATTGTCTTGCATGTCAAGAAATCAAAGCCTGAGATTCATCAGTACAGAGAGCAACAACTGCAAACAGAACAGAGCAGGCGGATCAAGGCAGTTCAAGGGTTTCCCCTCAATGTCACACCGAGAAGATGAAACAGAAAGTCCCTGATCCCAAGCTTGAATGATGCAGACTTGGGTGAGACTGTAGTCCCATTCAGATGCCTGGTAAATGTTGAGAATAATATGCAAAAATTCAGAGCACATTAGTCCATCTTTCAATCAGTCATTAAACTGCCATTGAAACGAGAGGGGGGGGGCATTTTCTGAAGTGGACAACCTTTTCTGCCTATAGCAACCATTTTAAATGCTGGGACTCTCCTCCTCAGAATGTCAGTGTTCACATGAAGAGAAAAAATGAGAGAGCTTTTGTGCTACAAAGCTGTAGTGCTATAACTTTAACTTCCATGGCAACTGTCATGGAATCCTGGAATTTGCAGTTTAAGGAGGAATATGTAGAATTCTCAGCCAGATAGTTCTAGTGCCTCATCAAACTACAGCCCCCAGGATTTCATAAGATCGTCCCATGGCAGTTAAAGTGGAATCATAGTACTGTAACTGCGTAGTATGAAACGGCCCAGGATGGAGGGGACTGGGCTAGCATGAGCAGGTCTTTCAAACATAATAGCAGTATATCATGGAATAGCAGATACAGAGGACAACCAACAGGAATGGGTTGCTACTTAAATCTATGATGATTTGGTACCTAGATAAATGAAGGCACACCTGCTCCCAAATCAACTTGACTGCATTGAGATCTGTTGAGTGATAAATGTTCAAGTGCTAAAACTCATAATGAGACCCTCCATAGCTCAACCCCCTAAACAAAGGCATGCATAGTTACTCTCCAAAGGATGCACCAAAGTCATTTCACCCACCCTGATCTCTCTCTTCCCATTCCCTTCAATTCACCCATCAATCCATACTCTTATTTATATGGAACAGAAACAGTACTCCAGTTTAACCCCTGTCCTAGTACACAAACATCCAAAATACATGTAGCCACAAAACTCTGTCTTGCTGTTCAGATGAAAGTTGGAAACATTATTATTACATTACATTACAGCTGATGGGCTTGGTCCCCAAGGCCTTATCTGTAGCTCCTTAAAGGTCCCTCATCCACCTACCATTCAATATGGGGAGTGTTCCAAAATTCTTTTTTGTCCCAGAATGGCACAATGTGATCTTGGGGGGCATTTCCCCCCCAAACAGAAAGCATTATAGATTCTAGAATTTGCACTATGTTGGGAGATAGTGTTTTTCCAAGAAAGATAGTACATATTCCTACTGTCATGAATCTGTTCTGAATTTCTTCTTGTCCTAAAGTGCTTTCTAGATTCATCTCTAGTTTTCTGAATATATATACTTTTTGGACAAAGCTATTTTTGAGACTTCTCTCTTAAATCATTTGCAGCATTGATCTAAAATGTTCTCAGGTCACCCTGTTAGCATTTTATATCTTCCTTTATCTTTTAAATGCTGTCTTGAATCCTAGTTTCAGGGTAAGGAAAGGGTATAAATAAAGTTTGTTGATGAACATGATGGTAATAATAATGATGATGATAATAATGTTTTAAACTAAATACCCTTAGCAGGTGTCACTTGTAAAACCTCATTGATGACTATGAATTACTGTCAAACAGTAAATGCCACTCACGTTTTGGCTAATATGTAAAATAATAAAACAAAAAAACAACAATGCCAGAAAGAAAATAAAAGAAAGACAGAGAAAAACAAAGCAGTTTCTGTTTTTCTGGGCATTCAGGTTGCCCACAAAGTCCACACAAACCTAATTCCTCTCCCCCTGAAATAACCAGGGAGATCTCCTAAGAGCTCTTCTCCACCAGCAAAATCTATGTTTATAATGCACAGTATCAAATGAAGAGCCAACTGCATTAATTGCACCAGCAGATCAACATGCCCCCCCATGTGTGTTCGATTTCTGCACATGAATTTAACTACCATAAGGTCCTGTTAAGGGAGTTCTCCCATGCCATCCCCAGTTATTTACCTTTTATACATATATTCATTCCTGAGGTAAAATCTAGTAGTGAATTTGCCAAGGAGTGGATGAAATGTACTCATTCAAAGAGAAAGTGCTCTGTCAGTTGCTAAACTATTGGAGAACTTAACTGGGAATACAGTTAATCCCCAGTGCAGTACTGTTAAAAACTCTGGGACTCTCTGAAGAGGAATCACAGTGACACATGCTCACAGAAGGGGAATGAAAGCTCCTGCAGCTCCTTTGCATTCCTTTGTAAATACCAACCCACGTTCTTGCAGTCGGAATCACGTGCTGATGACTGAAGCATCTGTAAAGGACAAAAAAGTCCCACACCCCAAAACACTTTCATTCATTTCTCCACCCCCTAAAAATGACATGTATTTCTGGGAATGGACAATTTCTGATTCAGTTATATGCGAAATCAAATTAGGAGGTAGAGTGCCCTTGAAAGATAACAGAACAGTGCCATTGTTGTTAAATGTTCATGGAATAGTCACCGTCTCCACTTGCAGTCTAGTAGGGGTGAGCAAATGGAAATCAGAGTGTTCTGGTTTAGCATGGTTGTGAAACTGGATTCTGTTTTCTCACTGATTCCCTGAAAATAGATACAATATAGTATGCTATAGCAAATTTGAAAAGCTGCTATTATGAATTTAGCAATAAGAATTTGAGATTACTGTCCAATGTTCTTTTAAAAACAACAAAAGCTTTTTCTCCAACCCCAGTATAGCAGTTACTGGATGGGAACAGATACCCTGTAGCACCTTTGAGACTAACTGAAATAAAGAAGTTGGCAGCATGAGCTTTCATAGGACTTTATCACATGGGGGGAAAATCAGGGGAAAAGCAGAAGTTTAAACAGACATTATCACATGAAACTCACGCAATCGCAGTGAAGATTTTCACATGCATTGTGATTAAAGAGGACTTATCCCAGCAATAAACAGCTAATAACCAGCAACACATCATTCACGCGATTTCCCCATGAATGATTTGTTGCTGGTTATTACCTGTTTATTGTTGGGATAAGTCCTCTTTAATCGTGACATCGTATGAAAATCTTCACTGCACTCACATGATTTTTCATGGGATAATGTCTGTTTAAACCCCCGCTTTCCCCCACTTTCTGCCATGTGATAAAGTCCGACCAGTCTACTTCCTCAGATGTATTTGGTGGAGTGGAAGCCAGGAAGAGACATATATATGCCACTGATGTGTGAGAATGTCAATTCAAATTCAAAATCCTTTGTGTATGGAAATGAAGAGCAAGTCCAGTTTTAACAATGGTTGTTAGTGAACAAAGACATTGTAAACTGGCCAATGTTTGGAAATGAAGTGGCAAGACCACTTTGGCAATGGAAACTAGCCTGCAGGTGAAAAGAATAGATGAGTATAGGACACCCCCCTGAGGGTGAGGTCAAATAGGGCTGAAATGTGTGTAGTGAGTCAGGAAGCCATTATCCCTGTTTCATCCATCGTGAAGGACCATGATTTATGGATGAATTCCAATTCTGCTGTTTCTCTTTTCAGTCTACCTTTTGTTCAAGGACCTCTGTTCTGAGTTCAGAGATGGAATATCCTGAGAGATTTAAATGTTCTGCCACCGGTTTTTGTGTATTCCCATTCCTAATTTCGACTCCACTCTATGCATTTGAGGAAGTAGACTGAAGTCTACAAAAGCTCATGCTGCCATCTTCTTTATTTCAGTTAGTCTCAAAGGGCTACAAGATCTCTCTACATACTGATTCCACAGACTAACATGGCTATATCTTTGAATTCTACCACACTGGATGGGAAGAGTCAGTAGTAGTCTCCAGCTCAGCACTAAGGGGCTGTACAGATCAGCATCTTTGACCAGCCTGGGGGCAGAGTTGGGGTGTGGCATCTACACAACGCACAGCCCAACTCCACCCCCAAGCTGGCACAACACTGCACACCGCACCACATGGCAGACAGCATCACAGTGCTCCTCTGGCGCTGCGTCTACATGATGCAGTGCCAAAGGAGCACTAAAAAGCCACAGTGATGTGGCTATGGTGCCCTTTCCATGGCACAGGTGCTGTGGCCTTGATCTGGCACAAAAAAGGGTGACTGCAGGTGGTCTTAGGGGTGGTCTTTACAGCCCCTGGCACAATATGCCACAACACCACAAAATTGTGCAGACCGAGTGTCTAGGCGGCAAGGACTGACAATGTCAGGGAGGAGATCTCAGTCATATTAGGCAACATGTATATCACATTTTTGGCAGAGCTGCTCTCTCAAGTGGCAAAAGTCATCTGTTTATCACAGCATGTAACTTTGTTGTTGTGTGCCTTCAAGTCATTTCCAACTTATGGCAACCCTAGGGCAAACCTATCACGGAAATTCTTGGCACATTTCTTCAGAGTGGATTTGCTGCTGCCATCCTCAGTGGCTGAGAGGGAATTGCTTACATGTCTTGCATTTAGCATACTTTGATTGTTCATTGGAAAGTAAACAAGGGCTTAATTTGCAAGCCTGATCAGTCTTGTTTGTATCTCTGAGAATATGTCATTGTGGAAGGGCAAATGGCTTATCCATAGGGGAGCACATTTTCTTTTATTTCTAGATGGACCAAATAAATTGGGCCCACATAAGCCCCAAATCTCACAAAACACATGCTTGCAGAGGTCCTTGGTCCTGCAACCTGCCCTTGATGAAGATGAAAACTGCTAATGCTGCTTTGGTGATATGGGTCAACAAAGCTGTCTGTGTTTTTAAGACATTTCCTTCCTCCTTGGGTGTGTGTAGTTATCGAGGGTTTCATGATGACGTTTTACACCTCAGATTTTGACACTACAACATTGCTGGCAAAATCTTGCCCTAAGACTGAAGATGCCAAGATGGGTCTTTGTAATACATAAGATTTACCTTACTGTGATCAGACAGTCTGCACCACCCACCCTTTGTTTAAAGGCTATCCATACTATAGCTAGTTACTCTGTTGAGGGCTATGATGGAAACTGAGCAAAAGCTCAGGCATGGCTCTTCATCTTCCTTGGGGAACTGCTTCGTTGTGTAGAAGCCACCCACCATCACAGGAACATTTGGTGATGGTATGGGAGAGAACTTTCATGGAGGCTGCTCCCATGTTGTGGAACTCCTTGCCATGGAAGATTTGGTTGGCCCCGCTCTCTTTTTCTTTCCAAAGGCCTTCTTATTTGGGCAGGCTTTTGATTTATAATTCTTGTGGCAGGAGGGGCTTTTAATAGGCGTGTTGTGCCTTTATCTTTTTATTATGTTTTAAACTGTTTTAATTCTGTGTTTTTAATAGAACTATTTAGTTATTTTTGAAATCTCTTGTCCAAATACTTGTTTCTTTGTTTTTTTTAGGGGTACCTTGGTTTAATTAGATGTAAGCCACTTTGGAGACCAGGGTTCAAATTCATGTTTGGCCATGGAAACCTATGCTTGAACAAGTCGCACACTCTCAGCCTCAGGAAACCCTGTGATAGGTTCAACTTAGAGTTGTCAGATGCCAGAAGTGACTTGAAGAACACAATAGCAACAATAACAAGGCACTTTGAGCCGTGTGAAAGGAAAATTGCATGCTTTAAATCAAATCAAATCAAATGATTTTATGTTATTTCTAGCATCAAAGGCAGTATGATCCCTGAATAGAGGTCACTACTGTATGTAACATAAAAAGGAGGGTGTTATTGCATTCATATTCTGCTTGTGGCTTTCCAACTGAGGCAGCTGGTTGGCTAGGAGTAGAATCAAATTCTGGATTGTGTAGGCCTTTGGACAGATCCACTATTGCTCTTCTTATGTTCAATATTCTTACATTCCTGTCATGTTCTCCATTAGAAACCACAGTCATTTCACTAAACATAGGAGAAAAAAATATTCTTATACATTGTATGCCAATTTAGAATTATTGTGGATCATTATGCATATTCAAGGCCTGACATGTCATAGATGACACACCCCCCCCCTAAAAATCTAAAACATTTTGCCATTTGGAGACACTGGAGCAGGAAATGTGCAGATTTACACAGCACTCCCAATTTCATCAAATTTGGTATCTGAAACTGGCTGAAATTGGCAATACAAAATTTTGCTTCTTATATGGTTAACTAATGAATACACTAAACCATCATCATTGTGGTCAGTAATTAGTCTGTTGGCTCTATCCATGCAGTCAGCTGGTTGTCTTTAGCCTCTGGCATTTCTTCAGTAAATCATCACATTTACATAGAATCTGCATAGAAAACTGTTTGCGCAACCTTGATCTCCAGAGTTTTAGTCAAACACTCAGTCTACTACACTATGCTGGCTGTTACCTGGGAGTAAACCTCAATAAATTCAGTGGCACTTACTTCTGAGCAGACATGTGATGTATAGGATTGCACAGCAAACTATTTCACATCAAGTAAATCTTTACAGTCAATAGAACTCAACTTTAAAACACACATACACAAACATCCATATTAAAATGTGCTATGGATGTGATGTTCATGACAAAACTTTTGCACAATGTGAGTCTATAAATTTAATAGAATATATACCAGGTATGTGATGTAGTCTTCCGATTTCAATAATATTCTATATCCAAACCTTCGTAGAGTCATGAAACAAACTCAGTGTGGTTCCTAGGATCCTGGCCAGGGGTGAACAATGCGTAACCCTCTGGCTTCCCAATTGTTAGCATTCCTCGCCACTGGCTATGCCAGCTAAGCCTGATGGGAGTTGAAGTCCAACATCTGGAGGTCCACAAGTTGTCTGTCTTTCCTAATGTAGAAATTACATCAGAGCTAAGCGACCATGGCTGGTCTGGGGGAGGGGCAATTTTCTGCCCTCTTAGGGCTTGCTGTCCTGCCAAAAATACAAATCAATTAATTAATTAATCCTGAAAGGTCACTTTTGAAAAACTGGTAATGTTTTAAATGGCAAAGCAGTCCATGGCGGTAGTTTGTGGTGATGGTGATGACCTATTTAAAGGTGAATATTTGCTCCAGGAACTTGTCAAGAGAGGCAATTCTCCATTTTGACAAAGAAAAATGTGAGCCTGGAGTGGTCAAAAGCCAAAAAAATAAAAAAATAAAATATCTAATGATCTTCTGTATATATTACAAAATGATTTCAGATTGGAAGGAAATCTTCAGAATTAATGGATCTCTCTCTCTCTCTCCCATGATTTATAAGGAGTCGCCTTGATCATTCATTTCAAAATTCTGTTCTGTATATCCATCCTTGTTTGAGTCACAGTTTTGACACACTGGCGACTTCTCTGTCTCACCCCCCTCTGGCACTCTTTCCCTCGGCCATCTCTAGAGAGTCTGGGAGAGTGTTTTGGATCACTAGCCTGCAATGTGATTCATCCTGGGATAAGCTGAAAGTCAGATGCAAGGGGATATGGTCTCGCCGCTGGGAGCTATGTTATCATGGTTCTATGTCTATAATGCTATCCCTTACAACCATCTCAATTTGATCTGGACATCCGGATTTTGTAACCTCATTTTATAACTGTTCCTCTGTCCCTAATTCCATCCTGTAGAGTTCTGAGGACATGTAACAAGAAGCCGGTGAGCTACTTTCCCCTGCCTGCCTCTGTGCCAGCATCACCTGCTGTATTGGCATCATTGGGCAGGCATGCGCCGTTACACTCCCCATTGGAATGTCAGCTCGATGTTTGAGATTCACACCCCATGTTCAGAGCGCAGAGAGGGTTGACTTCTGGAGCCACGGCTAGTGTTTGGGAGCACATAAAAGTGCCGGAGTCCCCTTGCTCTTTGGCAAGACTTCAAGGGCTCTCTCAACGAAGAGGATCTTGACAGCATACTTGTAAACTCCACAGGCCCCAGGGGGGCTCAAACGCCACGATATTTATGCTAGGGGGTTGGGATCATCCAAATACTTGGCCTGTTCTACAGACAGAGGTCTCCTGGTAAGAGAACCAGCATTTCTAACACCTGTTAATTGGCATTTAAAAAGTATAAAGGCTGTCAGGAGTCAATAAGGGGAAGAGAGCATGCTGCTGTTTGTTCTTTCCCCACTCAGCAATAATAACAGTCAAAATGTACTTTTGTGCTCTGTGGATCAATGCAAAGGATCCTTATGACAGAAGCAGAACCAATCGATGTGCCTAGTAACTTCTAGGCCAGGAACATGAAAAATATGTATCTGAATCAAGATTGGAAGGAATTTACATACAATTGGCTTCAAAGCTGAAAGGTTAAAATAGTAGTAGCGAGATGTTTAACTGGCATATACTAGTGAATGAGAAATTTATTATCAAGGTAAAAAATAGTTTGAAAGAGATTACAGAATGTACAATGGTAGTATAATAAGGAAGATCAAGAATTTCATTTTCTGGTGGGGAATCAGGAGAGGTTTGGAACTGAAAAACAGTTTGAGCAATGTAAAGGCAATGTCTGGATGACAGGAAGTATTATTTACTTATTGAAAATTTATTGTAAGAAAAAATATTTATAAATATGGAAACATTATTGTAGTAATGGAGATTACTAATGCATTCTAATAAATACTTTAAAAAAAAAAGAAATCAAAAATGTGTCTGCTGCATAGTGCTTCTAGGTCACAGTCTTATATACATTTATTTGAGAAAACCAGTGTGACGTAATGGTTTGAGTATGGGACTGCAACTGTGGAGATCATGGTTGAATTCCCCACTCAACCATCAAACTCACTGGGTGACCTTGGGCAAGTCACATACTCTCAGCCTCAGGGGAAGTGAATGGAAAACCTCCTCTGAACAAATCTTGTCAAGAAAACCCCATGACAGGTTCTCTTTAGGGTTGCCATAAGTCAGAAACGGCTTGAAAGCACAGAACAAGAACATAAAGTGCCATTGATAACAATGGGACATACTTGTGAGTAGATGTATGAGTTGCAATGTAAGTATGCTTCAAATGGATGTACAATTATGATAATAATGAGATGATATGGATGTAGTTTCACCTGAAACTGGTGAAGAATATATTTAGTTACTGTATTTTCTGGCATATAAGACGACTGGGCGTATAAGATGACCCCCAACTTTTCCAGTTAAAATATAGAGTTTGGGATATACTCGCCATATAAGACTACCCCTCTTCTAACACACACCAAATAAAAACATCAGATTTGATTTCAATCTGGTAATTTTAATTCAAATGCTTATGACATGCAGATACTTAGCAGGAAAACTTGTTGTATACAAAGCCTGCTTGGATTGTTAGCTCTCCCTGCCTGCCCAGCCCTCCCTGTCTCCAAGACTATCAGAGTGGTATTGCAAACACGGCTTTTTCCCCATACCCCGGGCGTCCTGGACGCCTGCAGCTTGCTCCACCCTTCAGTTATATATGCGGCGACTGCAGATTCTCCAGTCTGGCTCAGATGTTTCAGCACCTGCCCTATAAGATGACACCCAGCGTATAAGACAACCCCCAACTTTTCAGAAGATTTTCCTGGGTTAAAAAGTAGTCTTATACACCAGAAAATATAGTAGTTTTTTTTTCAAAGTCTATGTTTTGTTATTTATTAATTTTATGCATGATTTCCCAGCACAAAAAGCAGTTTCACAATGGCTTACAGCTCACATACAGCTCAAATGCAGAAACATGTAATTAATACAACAAAGATAACTAAATCAATATAAACCATGGTCACTATGGCCCGGTACAAACTGCCCCAAAAGGGTAGGCTGGTGGTGGCCTGTTTCCCTGCAGAGGGATGCCACAGCAGCCAAACTGCCCGGAGTCCCTCCCCCCAAAAAGAACCCAGAAAAACCAGGTTCTTTTTAGAATGGCACATGTATGTCATGAGTGCGCCAATGGCGCAGTCATAACATAAGCAACACACAGCGATATCTATATGCTGTGTGTCACTTACATCAAGATGGCGCCCCCCTTTAGACCGCTGCTGTGATGTGCAAGGGTTCTGGAGCATGCACTTTCCATGTGCTCCGGAACTCTGGTATCAGCAGCAGCATGCCCCTTTTGCCCCATCTGTCCCGGGCCTATAATAAACAAATCCTCAAGATATCCCATGAGGGCATGCTCTAGTAGGTCTTTCTCCTATTCTGGCACAATAACTCCTACATTTTATGCTGCAGCAAGTAGAAAAAGACTCATCATAAACTTTTTTGAAGTTCAATAGGGGCCCGGGACAGACCGCCCCAAAAGGGCGGCCTGTCGGTGGCCTATTTCCCTCTGGAGGGAAGCTGCAGCCACCAAACTGCGTGGCTTCCCTCTGTAGTAAAAAGAACCCAGAAAAAACGGGTTCTTTTTAAAGCGCCGGAGTGACGTCCCAAGTGCTCCATTGGCGCACTTGGGCATAAGCAATGTGTGGTGCCATGCGGATGCTGTGTGGCGCTTACATCACAATGGCAGTGTCCATGGACATGGGATGCCGCCATTAGTACACCGCCACTCTGTACTACTACTACTACTACTACTACTACTAATTTTTATTTGTATTTCCCCACCTCTCCCTGCGGATTGAAGCGGGGTTACAACCCGATAAAAACATACAATACAATCAATAAAATCCAATCCAATACATCATCTCAATAATAAAAACCAGATAAAAACTAATTTGTTATAGGGTTATAACAAATGCGCGGTCCCTAACCCTAGTATCGCCGCTGCCATGCCACAAAGTGTCCATCTGTATCAGGCCAGGGATGCAAAGTCATGAGAAGAAAATGGAGATAAATCTCAAGATGCTCAAAATATGATTGTTTTATTAGTAAAAAGAAAGCCTGACATGTTTTAGTCTGTGTGAACTTTCAAAACCTTTAACAGGTGTTATATAAAATCACAAAAGGACAACATATAAAGACATAACAATATAACATAATGTAACAATGTATTATATATATATATACATTACATGAAATAATGATTACATTTGTACTAGTAATAACTATGTGGCCTGTACATACCTATTCATCATCTAACTTCAAAAATTTCTGGACCAGGAACTCTCAGTCCATCTACTAGAAAAGTGGGAATATGTGAATGAAAGCTGAAGGTTTTCTATGAGTCTTGTTAATCAGATCACATTCAAGAACACACAGAGTGCTTGGGCTGACAGGAAAAGGGCCATCAGAAAATGTTAATATTTATTTTTTATATAAAAGTAGGAAGAGATGAAAATCCTTATTCAGACCTCTAAATAATTTAATTGTGAAATCCACTCTGTCTCCTTTCAACAGAAATCAAAACAGAATCCTCAATTCAATAGTGTTCACCTTCACTTTAGCCCAAAATCTGAAGTTTGTTGCAGAATGATGTTGCTCCAAGAAATGAGTCATTAAGGGAGCATCTATTTAATTATTATTTTTTAATATTACAAAGATGTTCCTTGACACAATTCCTGAGTGGTTTAGACCTGAAACAGATGGGCAGATGAGAGCGGCTTCCAATGTTTAGATGACGCATGCCGCTGGAGCAGCCAAAAGCCTAAGGCAGCCCAAAACTGGTCCAAAAGGAACAGATATTTTGGACAATGGCAGCAGGCACCCTCGAAACTGTAGCGTGTGGTCCCTGGGTGTTAGGGTCCTTTCTGCTGTCTGTTTCATCCCTTCACTGTTTTTTCTCAAGTAAATCTTTAGACACTTACACTGTATCACGTAAATAAGAAGACGGCTATTTCAAGCCATAAAGCAGTGTAAAATATTTCTCTGTGAATATATGTAGTCTGCAGAATTGGTCACTGTGGAAATTTACCAGAAATTGACACAACTGCCACAAGAAAAGTTAGCCCTGGTAACTGGATACAAACAATTTCCTTTCCTCGTGTGCATTTCCCCATTCCTTTCAACAACTAATGTTTAGTCTGTGCAGTTTTTCTTTTCTTCCCTATCCTCTTCCTATATTTCCTTATTTGCCTTATAATAGCCTGCACTGAAGGAAGGGCTTAATGTGAGACCAGAAATTCTCAGATCCAGCATTGGACTCCGGCGCCCAGGTTTGGAATATATTAATTAGCAGCAGTAGTTGTGGAAACTTTGTAATTATAAGCAAAGTCCTTTTTCCTCATCACTGAGTAACAGGAACCAGATGAAACCTAATGAAGGCCTCTCATTACTAGGAGAATCTTCATTTCTGCTTCTCTCCATGCTGCCTCTTTGCAAAAATGTTTGCATCTGTGGCAGTCTTTGTCTTCCTAATACATATGTGGCCTGAGGCAAAGGACAAGATGGCACTTCCCTAGTTCTACATACAAAAGCTGAACAGACTGGCAGCTGAATTTTATTTTAACAATGACCAGAGAATATCCTATGCTGCAACTGAGGAAAGCAAAGCAATCTGGGGTGAGGAGGTGGCAGGCAGGTCTCATGGTACATCTACCTTTCTCCATTTTGAGCCCACTGCTTTCTGAAGTGGCCATCTCATTCTGTCTAATGATAGGGCCAGCACTTATTGTATTTTTCAGAACAGTGGCTGAGTGGGTTTCCCTTTAAGATCTCAGCTAATCAATGCCTGGAATTCTGTTGGTGATATAACTGTGCATGATTCAGAGTTATGCATGTATATATCTTTTTGTGGGGGGGGGGGGGGGGAAAACGGTGTACAAAAAGCTATTTGCTACCTCCTTACATAGCATGCGTTTCTCACCATGGTAGCTATCAACTCCAGGAGTGCTACTATGGCTGGTCACTGGTGATATATTCAAGTCTTTTGCTCCAAGGATCTTATCTGTTGAACAAATAAGCCAAAGAAGCTTCAGTTCTGGATCTGGGTTGCCCCTGGATGTTATCATAACTAAATTGCCATTGATCTAGCTGCGATGCAGCTGCCTGGATGCATCCCGGTTCGAAGCCTTACTCAGCCCACACTTTTTTGAAGTCGGGGAGCTTCCAACTTCAAAAAATGGCTGGCTGAGCAAGTCTTCGACCTGGGATGCATCTGTGGCTAAATTGGTGGCAATTTAGTTATGATAACATTCAGGGGCATCCCGGATCCAGAACTGAAGCTGGAAGAGGTAAGCTGGCTTATTTGCCCAAGGGACAAGTTCCCAAGCCTCAGGTCAAGTCTTAAGACCTGGCAGGATACTTTCAGGTCAAGTCTCAAGTCTGGGATAGAAAAAAAGGAGGTGGGGCATATTTCTTGGATTAAAACAGAAAATGTATTAGACAATGGGCATGTGATTGGGCTTGAGGTTGGCAGCCTGTCCCCACTAAACATTGGAGGAGCCTTCTAAAGCTTTAGAAGGATTCTTCAGCCTCAAGCCTGTTGTCTACTGCATTTGCTGTTCCCCTCTGAGAAACGCACCCCATGCTCTGTGGGCAGATCTTTTCTACTGCTCAAAGTGAATGATACCAGCAAGTCAATCACTACAAATATACAAATCACTAGTTAAGTCAAGTCAGGGTGTCTTTTATTGCTGAGTTAAGTCCACATCAAATCACTCGAGTCCAACTTGAGTCCAAATCAATTGAACAGATCACTGTTCATTACAGGCTGGGGTGAGAGAAGAGGCTACCAAGCAATGCCCATCCTGTTTCAGTTCTGCAGGTACAGTAAGAGGAATATTGGTGCTCCCCCCAAGAAGGAGAGGTTCAAAGCTTTATGCAGACAGTGTTATGCTCCACATACCCCAATGATTCGTTTGATTTTAATATATCTTTTTATGTATCTTAAAAATTCTAACATCTCCTCTTTATAAATGTTATCTATGGCAACTTATAAACTGTAAAAATGCTAAATGCTAACTTGAAAATTCATATCTATCAAGCAAAAGAATGCAACTGCAATTGCAAAAAAATGCCAAGGGTCAAGTTACAGGAAACCAACCTTGTGTAACGTTTTTACTTTTGAGTTAGGTTCCAGTTCAAGAACTTATCTGTGTTAGTAACAATAACAGATCTTAACTCTAAATAATAAACTTGAGTTGAAGAGTAAGTCCCAATAAATAAGAAGAAAAATTGTTTTACTCTAATTAGTTGCATTGCTCTTATAACTTTGTAAGGAACTTCCAAAATCTGCTATCCACATGCATATTTTTGCAGAGTAGGGATGGAAAATATGTAGCTTCCTTCAGAAGCTGTGGGATTACAGCTCCAGTCATCTGTCATCATTGGTTGTCTAGGCTAAAGGTGATCATGGCTGCAGTCCAAGAAATTTTGGAAGAATATGTGTTTTCCACCTTGGCTCTAGGTATCCTCAACAGATCTTTATGAAGTCTTCTCTCACTCAAATTCAGTTCTGGATGTTTTTGCTGGTCACTCTGGGTTCCATTGATGTGCAATTAATCAACACTTTGGTGCTGAAATTCAGTTGAATATCATCAATCTGACTGCTAGTCTCTGCAAATAATTTTTTTCCATCCAGGATTCTCCTTGTTAGCATTTCTTGACACTCAGGAGAAGAAAACACTATTTCATCTGGGATTTTAATATTTATTACTATTTTTCCATCCTCAATGCCCACATGGTGTAATAGGTTCACCCACCTGTAGATTGTGGGACAACGAGATTTGACAGCTGAATACACTGTCCAAATTTAAAAGAACATTAAAGACCAGTCTATTCTGGCAGGCCTATCCAGATGATTTTTAAATTGTAAATTTTAAATTATGAAATTTAAATATGGATTGTTTTAATATGTATGCGTCTTATTTGTTCTTTTAAGCCAATGTGTGTTTTTAACTGATGTTGTGTATTTATTGATCTGTTATTCCCTGCTGTGATCCCTTTTAAACTAGAGATACTGGGTAGTGAAACTTTAGTATATACTTAGCTCTGGTATTCCTTAAACATGGGAAAGAAATTGTGTGACTCTCCAGCTATTGCTGAACTGGAGCTCCCAGTACTCCTCATCATTGGCTATGCAAGCTAGGACTTGTGCGAATTGGACTCTAACAGCATCTAGCAGACCATAATTCCTTCCCCCCCCACACACATATCCAGCCCTTGTGAAGTCTCACAGATAGCACTCATAAAAGTGAGCACATAGCAAGCAGGTTAAGTATGCTTTGTGGTGCCTCACTCTTCAAAATTAGTGTTCCCCTTTGCCCCTGAGGCTTCTGATCTTAAAGGAGGCCAACAAATGAGGAGGGTGAAAACTGCCCATTTAGGAGCAGTCAGATGAGAATTCTGAAATTAAATAAGTGGAATAAACTAAATAATTACCCAAAATGAACCCATGGTTAAGCAGTCTGGCTTCATAAGGGAATTATTGGAAAATGGGTGCCCAGAATTAACAGTTGGAATGAACAGTATAATCAGCCCCAGTGATACTGTTTCAGAGTATGTGCAAACTTTGGAAAGCTTTACTGGCTTGCATTTTCTAGGTAATCAAAAGACTAAATATATTCTTTAAAGCAAAACCTAAGAATCTGAAACTGTAATTTGTGAAGCCAGAAGAAAGAGTTCACATCAGCAGGTTAACAGAATATATGCATTTGCTATTATTACTGGTATTAAACCCAATTGTACAAATTCTATAAGGCATGGATTTGATGTGCATTGTGGTGCAGTGGATTTACATCCTCAAAAAATCTTTCTGAGTGACACAAGCTGCAGAGACTAAGTATAGTTGGGCCTGAAGCCACCTTCTCAGTCATCTAATCTCATAAAATGCATCCCAGCTATGTCTTACTATGAAAACCATCTTGTAACTTTGATCACTGAAAAACAGCTACATGGAAGTCCCCGAGACTCTTGAAATAAATCTACCCTGTCTTATTTATTTATTTATTTATTGGCTGAGGAGCACCAGATCTTTAAAGAGAGAGACTGCTATTTCTTAAAGTTACACCTGCAAACACTGGCTACTTAAGATACAGCTGCTCAACACTACTGAGATCATGCACCAGTATTTGTAGTCATCCAGTGTGGTGCAGTAGTTTGAGTGTTGAATTGCAACTTTGGAGACCAGGGTTCAGTTCCCAGCTTAGCCATGTAAACCCATAGAGTGATCTTGGGCAAGGCACAATCTCTCGGCCTCAGGGAAAGGGAATGCCAAAGCTCCACTGAACAACTTTTCCAAGAAAATCCCATGATAAGTTTGCCATAGGGTCGCTATAAGTCAGAAACATCTTGAAGGCACACAAGAACTATTTATAGCCATGACAATCTCACAGTTCTGCCTATGTTTCTTCCAGAAACAAGTTACTTGACTCACAATATTAGCATCACTCTTTCAACCAAACCATGGCTGACCAACTTCCAGCTGTCCAGGGGGTGCTACATTGCAATTTCTATCATGCCACTAGCCCTGGTTATGCTGGAGAGGCCCGATGAGAGTTGCAGTCCAGCAACATCTGGAGGACCTCCAGGTGCCCACTCATATTTTAAAATAAATCGAAGCTAAATGTCCTAAGTTTACTTGCATCCTAAGCACTGATTACATTTAGACATGAAACAAATTGTTACTCCCAACTAATGTAAATCCAGTAAATACATTAAAACTTGGTAATTTAACATCTATGCAAGGTCCATTAATTCAATGGTTCTATTGCACTTGGGAGCAACAATTGAACTTAGGCCTTAATAAAGATTTTAATTGGTTTTTAAAATTGCATTGCTGCAGTTGGCTTTTGCATGAGTCTACTGGAAAGGGCAAAAGTACACCCCCTCTCTTCTCTTCCCCTGCTGTGTGCAAACTACGTTTGTTCTTTGAACTCAGTTTGCAGCAATTGAAGTAAGCTGAGAACAAAAGGGAGAAAGTGAGAAGAGAGGAGACTGGGGCATTATAAAAATAGCTGAAAAGTGAGACAGGACAGGATTAATTGGGACTGTCGCTGCGAAAATGGGGTCTGGGTTTGTCTGAAACAGTGGGGAGAAATGGTCAGAATGTTGTACATACAGACCAAGCTTTAACTCCTCATTGAGGCATGAAGTGCACTGGGTAACCTTAGAAAATCACCATCTTTCATCCTGAACTATCGATTAGTGCTTTTGAGGATAAAGCCAGGTAGAGATAAGAGGAGAAAACCTACGTCCTCAATCTTGAGCTCATTGGAGGAATGATGGAATATAAATGATAATAAATGTTATGTTGTAATTCACGTTGAGAAAAGGAAGAAATGGATTAAAAACATTTTTAACAGATAAGATTTCTGAAGCATCACAAAATCTACCTGTTTAGGTTCACTTTCAGTGATATTCTCCTACTAGGTTGAGTAACCTCTTTGATCTCACTTATAGCATTTAATATCTAAGATAGATTGAGAAGGTTTCCCATGTGACTTTTAAAGCTTGCGTACTTGACCCAAGAACCTTCCAAAGCTTATACAAAGCCAACTTTGGGTGTTACCTGTGGACTGTCATCACACTTTGCCAACTTCTAGTGCAAAGATGGGTTTAGAGGCATTTTTAAAGGGGAGTTTGATCATCATGTCAGTGTGTGTGTGTGTGAAGTAATTGCAAGAGTTATGGTTATATGAGAAATTACAGTTTGCTAAATTAATCCTAGGTTTCAGATTGTACCCATGAATTACTTAGATATACAGTGGATCCTTGTTATACGCTGGGGTTTGGTTCCAAGATCCCCCGTGTATAACA
>NC_056523.1:308690631-308699838 GCF_019175285.1 Sceloporus undulatus | reverse complement strand
TTTGTTTTAAATGCTGTCAGTATTTTTGACTTTTGTATCTCTTCTGGCAGGTCATTCCACAGTTTGGGGGCAGCAGACAAAAACGTTCTCTGGGAAACTGTTACCAGTCTAGTCCTTGTCAGTTGGAGCAAGCATTTCCCATAGGGCCTGAGTGTACAGGGCAGACTATACGGGAGAAGGCAATCCTGTAGGTAACCTGGACCCAAACCATGTAGGGCTTTAAAGGTAATAGCCAACATTTTATACTTTGCCCGGTACTTTGTATTTCCTCCTTACAGAGACAACCAAGGCAGTGGAGAAAAAGGGGCAGGCGCAGCAGCAGTACACATACACCCTGCAGCAGAAGGAGGGTCCGAGATTGTGTCACCCCTCCTCTGGGGTGTCTTCAGGTACAGTCCACATTCCCCGTACCCACCTGGTGACACTACTGCCAAAGGGGATGAATCAATCTTCTTGTATTTTGTATAGCACCATGCATAGTGATAACACAATTAACAGCAACTGTGCTACATGTACTTATAGTTGTTGTTATCAGTCAAATTTGGTAATGGTAGGAAAGCTTTTCAGGGTTACCTGCCCACTATTATTAAATTGTAAAATGGTTCCCAGGAATCCTAGGCTACTTTGGCTTACCACTGGAAACCAGTGGCCTGTTATAGAATATAGTATAATACTGAACTACAGTAACTTAACATGATCAAAATAGTCAACTGTACCCATTACAGCCAGCCCTCTATATCCCCAGATTCAACCATCCACAGCTCAATTTTTTTCCAAAAAATAAATAAACCCAAAAAGCAACTTTAATTTTACCATTTTATAGAAGGGATGCCAATTTACTATGCTATAGTATATAATGTGATAAGCACCCATGGATTTTGGTGTCCATGGGGGGTTCTGGACCTAAACCCAGAGGATACCAAGGGCCCACTCTATTTTGCTATGATGATTAATGTGCAAAACAGTAATCCCCATGTGCTTCAGACCTGTTCAGCTACAACTCCCATTATCCCTAAAGAGGACGGGGCAGGAATGGTTACTACACAATGATTATTTTCTTTGGGGAAGGTCTGTAGTTCAGTGGAATAGCACATGGTTTACATGTAGAGGGTCCTATATTCACTCCATGGGCCTCTCCACACCAAGCTAGGAAGGAATCCTACCTAAAAAGCTGTAGTGCTGTTGCCAACTCAGACAATGTTGAGTTAGGTGATCTTGTCAGTACACCATAGCTTCTTATTTTCTTGTGCTACATTCAAAATGATAGAATTAGAAGACTTGCTGATCTGGGACTGAAAAGTTGACAGCATCCCAATCAATTCTGCATATGCACTATGATCAATGATGTACTGTATTTTAAAGTTAAATTTTTATCATGTATCAGATTATTTACCATATATTTTAAATTGTGTTGAATCATACATTTTGTGGGTTTTTTTACTCATCTAAACAGTGAGTTATAAATTCATTCAACAAGCAAGCAAACAACAACAACAACAACAACAAAAGCTTGTTGCTTGAAATGAAAAAATCCCAGACCTGAGTTAGAGTGCATCTGCACTGTAGAAATAATGCCATTTGACACCACTTTAAGTGTTGTACCTCCATCCTATGGAATTCTGGAGTTTGTAATTTTACAAGGTCTTTAGCCTTCTCTGCCAAAGAGTGCTGGTGCCTCACCAAACTACAAATCCCAGGATTCTGTAGGATGGAGCCATGGCAGTTAAAGTGGTGTCAAACTGCTTTATTTCTACAGTGTAGATGCATCCTTAGTCTGTGAACAGGTTTTTTTTTTTTGGGGGGGGGAAGCATTTTCTTAACATAGCAACAGGAACAGTCAGAGTGTGGGAAGGGATCGAAAGGCTCTTCAGTCTCATTGCATCCTAAAGGCAAGGACTTCAGCTATTGATTGATCACCATAAACACAGTGGGCTGGTTTGTATGCTATGCTAAGTCAGGGATCTGCAGGAACTCTGGCTTGCTGTGGATGAGCAGTGCATTTCCTCTTGGCTCCTCCTTACTGGTGGGAGTGGATGAGTTGGTGCATGCTACAATTAGATCCCCATTGCACTTAGAATAGTTAAACAAGCTATAGATCTTCCATCCATTCAAGGGGACCTTGAAACGGTGGTACATGCTCTGGTAACCTCTTGGTTGGACTTCTGTAATGCGCTCTACATGGGGCAACCCTTGTACCATACTCGGAAGCTAAAATTGGTTCAGAACATGGCAGCAAGACTAGTCACTGGATCCTCCAGGGCCAGTCATATAACACCTGTCCTTAAAGATCTACGTTGGCTGCCCATCCGCTTCCGAGCGCAATACAAGGTGTTGGTTATCACCTATAAAGCCCTAAATGGCTTGGGCCCAGGGTACTTGGAGGACCGCCTCTCTCCATATAATCCGCCCCACACACTCAGGTTGGCTGGGAAGCAACTATTGAGAGTTCCAGATGCAAAATATTCAACAACATCACAAAGGGCCTTTTCCATCTCGGCCCCACAGCTCTGGAACTCGCTTCCCGGCGAGCTCCACTCGGCCATCTCCCTTGACCTATTCAGGAAGGGGTTAAAAACCTTCCTTTTCCAGCAGGCTTTCCCCTAGCGTCCCCAAAGTAATTTCTGCTCTCCCTTCACTGCTGTTATATTTTTGTGCTAGCTTGGATGTTGTTATTTGCAGTTTTAACGTATTTTATTGCTGTTTTTATTGTGTAGTGTATTATGTGGTGTAATTGTACACTTTAATATACTGTAACCCACCTTGATCTATGGAAAGGCGGGCTATAAATAAAGATTTTATTATTTATTATTTATCTGTGGTTTGTTTATTGTAATGTCTGGGGCTGTCAGAGAGTCTGCTCTCTGGCTTGTTTCCCTCTCAACAAGACAAAGATTTATCCCTAAAATAAACTCTGGGCTATTTTTCCAGGCTTTTCAGACTCGTGTATTACTATAAACAAACCATAGATCTAAAGACCATGGTTTGTTTAACTCCTTCTGCTGTAAGTAGGAGTGACAAACGTAATGGTATATCCTCAAGAGCTGGGATTGGCTTAAATTTCACATTACTGTCATGCCCAAATGCAGCCAATGGCCAAGATCCAATGGTGTACTTCAGCATCCAATGCCAGAAGTATTTCTTCTTATTCCACTCCCACTGCAGCCCTTCATGGTTCAAAAGATCTGCTTCAAAGGGCTTCCCAGTTCTTGAAAACACATTTTCAGATGCACAGGAGATTGCAGGAAAAGGGGAGAATCACCAATTCTTTGGAATGCCATTCGATCCTGGCCATTGTGCTACAAGAAGAGACCAGGAACCATTAAATGCATTCCAGCAATGTTATTGAACGATGTGCATCTCCATATAACTCATCTAGGTGAGATAACGTATGTGTGTGTGTGTGGGGGCGAGGGGGAGCCCTAAATATGGAGTATAAGCCAAAGCCTGAAGCTGAGCAAAACCTATCCCACAACTTAGATAAAAAGAGGTCATTGAGGCCAAATGCCACTATGGAATCGTGACTATTTCTGAAGTCCAAGTGGAAATGGGGTGAGAATGCATATATTGCAAAATATAAGCAGCACATACTACAAGACCAATGATCAAATGCATGAGAATCAATGACAATGACAAAACTGTAACTCAGGAAGTTCAGGATTATCCTCCCACGGCATTTAAGGAACCTAGGCAGGCATTCCTGGTTCCAGTTGTCACATACATGAGATACTCCCAGCAGCTGGCCCTCATACCTTTATCGGATCAGATTCAGCCTTCCTTGCATGGCATACAGAATGAAAGTCCGGTCTAGGATTTAACTGTACCTGGTGGGGATCCAGTCCACAAACAATAACGGCTGTATGAAGATCGGTCCATGTTGCTGGACTCGGTCTTGATTGTCATTTCTGCAAGCTGTTCACTCTGGGCATTGCTCTGCAAATCCTTATCCTTAGCTCATATTGCAACCCCTAAATAACATTGTGGGGAGAGAAAGGGGGGTTGTGATCTAGTGGCATGTTCTGAATGCTGTTTTGCTAGAAGAAAGATGACTATCTTATTGGGTAAAGTTTCTTTTTCTCTTTGCATCCTACATAGGGCTGCTTTAAGTGCCTGGATAAATCACTCAGCCAAGCCATTAGTTCCTGGGTGGCAAGAAGACAGATATCATGTACTTAGCTGTCAGTCTGGAGGTGAAAACATTGGACAACTGCTGGAGCAGGACATCCTCGGCTAAGGACCTTACACGGTGGAACTCACTTCCTCTGGCAGAAGATCAAAGGCAGATCTTTATCCCTCAGGGCATGGCACCGCGTTTATGTTTTGGGCCAAGTCTTTGAATTATTTTAATGTGTTGTTTATTGGTTGCTTGCAATCTGTTGGAGGCCCAAAAAAGGCTTCAGATACATATAACACATTGGGATTACAGCTGAGCCTAGGGAGGAGTTAGGATTTCGCTGAGATAATTTCTGAAGCGATTCCAAGAATGTTAGTGATTGGAAGGGAATATGAAGGTGTGTGTGCCAGGTTAGGGAGGATATTTAGTACATTAGAATGAGAGTATCTCATACTGATTTTGGAGGGGAGGGGAGCGGAAGGAAGGAAGGAAGGCGGAGACTGGAAGAATGTGCTGAAGTAAATACAGTCGACTTCAAGTGGCGGCCACATTAATACAAGTGATTTCTTCTGTGTAGAAAACTTTACATGTGCTCTGGCTCCCATTATGAAAAATGGTTCACAAAACTCTGAAAACAGGATACAGTGTGTGTTGATTTTATGGAGTCTAGGTTTGGGCACATAGATATCTCTACCCATACAATTATTTTATACAGCCCTTCCATCCATCCACCCACCCATCCATTCAGCTTGCTTATATTCTGCCTTTTCACACAGAACTAGCTCAGATCACAGTATTAACTCAAGGCAAGTTGTTATTTTGTCAGGTCTACTTTAACTTATGACAGTTTGTTAATGAGAGATCTTCAAGAAACCTGATCATCAACCTCCTTATTCAGGATTTACCAATCCCAAGACCATGCATTCTTTCCTTGAATAAATTCACCTGTAGTGCAGTCTTTTCCTACTGCTTTTGACGTTATCAAGCATCATCTTTTCTGGTGAGTCACGTTGTCTCATGATATATCCAAAACACAACAGCCCACCATGGTGCTCTCTTTTCATATTTGGTGGCATTGCAAGCTCCAATGGATGGCAGCATTGCTACTGATAGAGTCTCCCATGTCAGATGATTTTTTGCTGAGAAGCCAGACTAAATGTGCCAAATGCGTCCCTACCTGAACCGAAAGGACCTTGAAGCAGTGGTACATGCACTGGTAATCTCTCATTTAGATTTCTGTAATGCACTCTACTTGGGGCTACCCTTATACCAAGTTCAGAAGCTTCAATTGGTTCAAAATGCGGCAACCAGATTGGTCACCAGTACATCTAGGTTTGACCATATAACACCAATGTTGAAATCTCTTCACTGGCTGCCAATTAGCTTCCGGGCACAGTACAAGGTGCTGGTTATTACCTTTAAATCCCTACATGGCACAGACCCGAGTTACTTGCGGGAACGTCTCTCCTTACACAATCTGCCCCATACTCTTAGAACATCTGGGAAGTATTTATTGGAACATCATAACTCTAGGTTAATGACAACTTCCCATAGGGCGTTTAGTGCTGCGGTTCCAAAATTATGGAATAGCCTACTGGAAGATATCTGTCTTATCACTACCTTAGAGGTGTTTAAGAAGGCACTCAAAACGGATCTCTTCCGGCGGGCTTCTCCACTGGACTCCATATAAAAGGTTATGACGATTGCTCCACTCCTGACTATGATTGTTGGCTATTGATGAATTGATGAATTGTTATTTTAGAGAACTAATAGGAATGTTGGTTAATTCAGTATTAGTATTTTTTTGATCGTATTTTGTATTATCGTATCATTTTTACTGATGTAATCTCGCCTTGATCCTTGGGAGAGGTGGGAAATATAAATAAACTTTATGATTATTATTAAATAACTACTGTGCACAAGCAATAGTAGATAGTGACACAAATGGAGGATCTGAGACAATGGCAGTGGCACTTTAGCTAACTATAAAGGAGTTAGCACTGTACAGAAGACGGCAATGGCAAACCATCCTGGAATGCCTTTTAACCTTACAAAACCTGTAATGAAACGAGGGAAATTATTTAAAACAAAACAATGCTGCATAGATATAAGCAGACAAAAGGTTTTTCATTAAAACTAGAAAAAGGCAATACTATCAAAAGAAATTTCAAACATGCATTAAAAAGAAACATTTAAAAACAGGTTAAAAATACAACATCTTTTTAGTCACCAAGAAGGCCATGAATTGTGTTACCACAGTTATGCCCATGAGACCAGATTCCCTTCCTGTATCAGTGTCAGTTAGATTAAAAATGAAGAAGTTTGCACTTTAAACATTAGACAAGGAATCATCCTATCCCACCACAGCATGAGCATATCCAACCTAGTTATCACCAATGTGCATTTCATCTTGTTTCCATAATCATAATCATAATCTTGCTTCCATAACCATAAAGGTGAGGAGAGAGCTAAGAAAATGCTCCCAGCTTACAGTCACCAGACAAAGAAATATCATACATACAGTCTTCTCCCATTTGTTTAAATCTGTCTTGTTAGAGCAGAAGATGAAAACCACTTTAACCAGCTGAGTATACCTGCTGACAGCAAGGCATTTTGCTGAGTTTACTAATAGGTTGGAAATTACTTAATGCTGTGAATAATAGCAATTGATGTTCTAAAAACAAAACAAGGAAAAGACAAGTGTCTATCTCCATTCTTATCATAAGTCCATACTATTCCTATCATTCTGTCTTTTTTTTTTTTAAAAGCAAACAAAAATTGCCTTCAGACATTCATTTTTAAACATGTTAGCTCTTCAAAAACTGCAATTCTAAATTAATCTGCTGTCAAAGTTCACATCTTTGAATGGATTTTAGCTCAAAAGATAAATTTTATCCCCTTTTGATATGGTGGCTGGATTTCTTTCATCTTGTTCTGTTAGCCAAGAAACATTCAGAAAGAGTAAACATCAGTCGATAACTAGTTCCAAATAATACATGGCAAGTGCAGAGCAGGTCAGCTTTTATCAGAATTCACAACTTCTATTTCTTCAAGAATCTGTTTTTGCCTTTCAAGAAAGCATTTGATCCATCAAAACAAAGAACTTTAGCTAGCCGCCTCATGTAAATATGAATATCCAGCAGTTAGCATATAGTATTTCAAGTTTATGATAGTGTAACTGCTGACAGGATGCCAGCTATTACTTTTCATTCTTATTGGGGGGATCTTCCATTAATGTTCATTACTTTCCTGGGATGTTCTCTATGCCAATGGTTCACAGCACTTGGTCTTCCAGATATTTTGGACTTTAGCTTCCAGAACCTATGACCATTGTCACACTGGGTGAGGTTTCTGGGAGCCAGTGTCTAAAACACCAGCAGAATGAAAGACTGAGAACTGCTGCTCTATGTGATCCATCAGGATCTATTTTGTACAGTATGTACAGATTAGAGATGTAATTCTTTGTTAATTTTCTTCTTAAGCAATGAGACATTTTTGCAATTTTCGTCTCACTCTGTGGATGTCTTCAAAGACTCTGCAGTTTACAAAGATTACACACAGTTTGAGATTTCTTCTACACAAAATTGCATATATGCTCATTTTGTGCTGAAAATATCTATTTCTGCACCAAAACATGTAGTTTTCTGCTCAAAACAACCATATGCAAATTTTGCATAGTTCTGAACTGTGAGGATTCTTCTCGTCAGATTTTCTTGACACTCAAGAAACATGCTTTTCAAACATTTTCCTAATATTTTTAAAATATTCTTGCCATCTCTTATATGGGTTAATGAGATCATAGGATGATGTGAAATTTGGTGCATCCCTTTTATGATCCAGTTAGAGCTATTAAAATCTTCTGGAGAGGCCCGTTCTTTTTTTCTCTCTGCCTTCTCAGGCTCATTTGGTGGGAACAAGGGAAAGGGCCTTCTCAGTGGCTGCTCCCAGACTTTGGAACTCCCTTCCTCCTTGACTCCTTTCACCAGCAACTGAAAGCATTCTTGTGTCACCAGGCTTTTAAAAACTAAATGGGATGTGTTTTTAATGGTGTGTTGTGCTGTGCTATTGCTTGTATTGTATTTTAATGAATTTTAATGTATTTAATGTTTAACGGTCTATCTTTATAAATTAATTGCTGTTATAACTTTCATATTTACATTTTTATCAACATTTTTGCATAGTTTTTATTGGGTATTGTTTTTAAATATGTTGTTCGCCACCTTGGGTCCCATTATTGGGAGGAAGGTGCGATATAAATGAATAAACATAACAGTGATAATGATAATGATAACTAGGGATGTAAAGAATATTCTCCAAAATTCGAAAATTAGGAGAAATATGCCTAATTCGACAATTTCTATAACATTTTAAAGAGAAGAAATTTCTGAGCACTTCTCGATCAATGAGTAAGAATTTTATTTTTAATAATTTCAAAATGAAGGGAAGAGAATTTTGAGCTGAAAAATCCGACCTCCAGGGTTTGGGTATTTTGCATAAGAAAAGCTATCATTCATCCTGGCTTTTACCAGGGGCTATTTCCTTTGTTAGTGTGAAAAACAAAACAGAACAAAAGGAGGGAGCCTTCTCCACTTTACATCATGCTCTGCCATTCAAATTCTCACAAAAGAGAAGAAGGAGGTGGGGATGTCAAAGGGGGATGTCAAATAATAATAATAATTTATGCCCAGCTCTTCAGCCAAAAGGCTATCAGAGCAGCTTACAAATTACTAGATATTTCCCTGCCCTCAGGCTTGCAGTCTAAAGGGACAAGAGACAAAAGGAGAAGCGAATGGCAGGGGAAAAGTTCAGCAGATCCTCATTCTCCCACATTCTCTTTTGTGAGGGTCACATTCTCTCAGCCTCAGAGGCAGGACATGACCATCTCTCTCTCTCTGCACCTCTCCCATGGTGATGCTAAAGTCATGCAATGATGATGATGATGATGATGATGATGATGATGATGATGATGATGATGATGATGATGATGATGATGATGATGATATCCCTTACCCAAAATGCTGAGGACTAGATGGATTTTGGATTTTGGATTTTTTCAGAAATAATCCAGTTCGACAATACTTTAATGCTATGGAAAA
>NC_056523.1:308652830-308687830 GCF_019175285.1 Sceloporus undulatus | reverse complement strand
GAGCTAAGTTACAATGCAGGCATTTGAACTAATATAACAGGTATTCTTTCTCAAAAGGAACCATGGGAATTATAATGTTGTACCTAAACTAATGTTTACCAAAGTATAATTCCCAAGCCAGATGCTGGAAACCATGATGATGAAATCAGTTGCATCACTAGGGGGGGTGCGGGGTGTGTGTGCGCATATGGCACTGGGTGACACCCCAGAAGGAGGGTGACACCCAGTTAGCTCCCCTGCACCATGCCCCATGCTCTGTCCCCTGTCATCAGGAAAAGGACCGGCCTGCATATGGAGAGGGAGTGTGCATTGTCCCCAGAAGTCCCACCCACCAGAAGCCCCTGGAAGCCTCGGGCACTAGAACCTCCAGAAGCACCATCCCTGGAAGCCCCGCCCCTGGAAGCCCGATGCAATCCAAAATGTATATATAAAAAAGGAAATTCGTGGAATGGATCTGTCACTTTGTTGTTGTCAACTTCCATCAAGTTGATTTTGACTTTTGGTGAACCTATGAATGAAAGACTTTCATCACCCTCTTATCAACAGCTCTGCTTAGGTATTGCAGACCCAGGGCTATGTCTTCCTTGGTTGAGTCTATCCACTTATAATGCAATCTTCCTCTTTTCTTACTGCCTACTGCCTTAGCAAGCATTATTGTCTTTTCTAGTAAGTCATGTCTTCTCATTAAATGTCCAAAATATGACAGTCTCAGTTTAATCGTCTGGTTTTACGTTCAGGTTTGATTTGCTCTAGGATTCATTCATTTGTCTTTTTGGCAGTCCACAGTGTCTGTAGAACTCTTTTCATATGAGCTGATTTTCTTATCAGCCTTTTTCACTGTCCGGTTCTCACAGTCTTACATAGAAACTGGAAATACAGTGACACGGACAATCCTTTCTTGATGATATATCTTGACACTTGAATATTTGATTCTATGAGTCTATGATTTTGTCTAGTTCATACATAGATACATTGTTGTTCTTTTAAAGCACACTTCAAGTACTGTTTTAGTAATAGATCCTTAGTAATAGATCGTATATTGAATCATTTCATTGTTGTCCACTAGATGTCATATGAAGGCAGCAAATCTCTACTATTCTCTAGCTAGGGTTTTGTTTGCTTTCCTAATTCCAAGATTCTGAAGCTGAACTTGAAATGTTACTTGCTAAGCAGTAGTTGGATGATTCTCTGGATTCTATTCATGCACTGATTCCATTTGTCCATAGGTAATACAACACAGAAAAATTTGACAATGGTTTTCAAATTATATTCAGTTACAAGTGATATAGCAAATAAGAAAAATGTTGATAAAAGAATGGAAAACATTTTGATTGAACAATTGAATCTTAGAGTTGGAAGTGACCAAAAGATGCATAACCAACTAGGCCAACTCCCTGCCATGCAGGAAGGAATACACAACTAAACCAATTTTCATTTACAGTCATTCCATTATTACAATGACCAAAATTCACACCAAATTCTGTTTATGAATTCTTCCTCCAATACAGCCATATTGGAGGCACTGGAGAGTGGGGCAGTGTGTAGCCACATGTCCAGCTTTCTCCCAGTCATGGGGAACACTGAGACAGATAGTTGCAACAATATCCCACCAGGACCCCGCAAGGGTCTCTACAAGCTGTCTACTTCCCTGCACTCATGACCGGGAGAGGGCTAAGCATATCATTACTGCCCTACTCTCCAGCACCTCAGAGATGGCTTATTGTGTGCCTTCAAGTCATTCAAAGGTAGGATTTTGGAGGGTAGCATTGGGAGACATTGCAGCCATGGAGATTATCACACAGGGAAAAGAAGCTTTTGGAGAAGTAATGCTCCTGAGATAATCGCACTATTGTGCTGAATGATTTTGCATGACTTTGTGCAAAATCTGAACTTGCCATGGCAGTAAAGAGGAATGCCCCAGGAACATTTCACTCACAGAGAAATGTCATGAATGCTTTTGCGATATTGTGTAAAATCATGCTATCACAAAGGTGCGAAAGCTCATTGCAATCCATTCGTGCAATTGAAGTTTTGTCATCATCAGTTTTTAAATTTTAGCTGGATTTCTCAGGGTGCTGTTCGGCAACTTTCCTTCCCACGTTGCTTGGCTGGCCCAGTAGAATACATCACTGGCTGCCGAGAGGGCCACTATACGTTCTTTTAAATACTGTATTCCTTGTGGTTCACAGTTTAAGTTTCTCTCTTGTAATCTTTAGCATAAAAGAAGTTGTTAAGCAGAAGTTAAAGAATGCGAGTTACCTGCTATGACACAATTAAAATCCATGCATACATGCATGAACACAAGCATTTCCTAAACAATCACGGGAAACAACGCCTTAGTGCAAAACACTAAAGCGTGATAATAACGTTGATGTTGCAGTATTGCATGATGGTGCAAGAATATATGGCGCCATGGAGCAAAAGTATTGGAATTGGTAGGTAATGCGATAATCGTGGGAGAGTGCTGAAATTGAGCCCAGTGTGATAATCTATGTCTCTGTAGCTACATCTCCCAATGCAGGATCTTGGCCACTGTTCTGCGCAAAATAACCATGTGCAAATTTTGCATAGAATAAGTCACAGCCTGCAAAGATTCTTCTCAGCTCAGAATTCTTCTCTTCTGGTTTTCTCAACACTCAAAGATACCCTTAGTAACAATTAACAAAATAAACTAAATCTCAGATAGTCTTTCTTTCCCTACCATTTCCTAAGCATTCTTGAATCCCTGGCTACTTCACAGACTTATGAAGCTCCCATGATAGGGAACCCAGAAGAAAGCAAGACCATCTATGAAGGGGACATTTAAAGCGTCCCCAGAAATGGCGTCCCCTGGAACTCAATGGGAACGCGATGGGAATGCCCGGCGGCAAAGGCAGTGTTCCAGTGTGCAGTAAAATGGCGTTCTGGGCCCCAGCGCGTTCCCATCACGCTCCGTGCACGGACACATTAGAATGCACCAGGGAACGTTTTAACCCCGGTGTGATAAACTTCAGTCTAAAAACAGTTCAGAACACTCAGAAATTGTTTTAAACAGTTTAAACCATATATACAATGTATACTATATTAAAGAACTAGAATTTAATCCTGCCATGATCCCCAAATCTCAGATGCTTCAGGGAAAAGCCACGTTTTAACTTTTTACTGAACTAAGGTCAGTATTGGCCTCAGAGGACCTCCAATATCTTCTGAATTTAGGTGTACAGCTATCATAGTTCAATGCTATTGATGGAATTTTGTTTCAAATTTGACAAGGGCTTGGAAAAACCATCAATACAAGATGCTGAAGGGCAAAAGGAAGGGATGGCTAATACTTTCCTATTCTGCTTATGAGCTTTTAGAGCTGCCAAACATTAAAAGCTCTGCTGGAGGGATAAAGCTGTTGAAAGTCAAAAGTAATCTTTGGAAGTTTAGCATCAAGATCATCCCACTGGTATTTATTGTTCAGAGATGGGGATTTTCATTTTTCCATTGATACCTTCGTGACAATGTGCATTTCATCAGAACTCTGGATAATGGGTATACTTGCTTTAAAAAAAAACGCAGCTTAAATTCAATTTAAAACCATGACTCTTCACTAAAAGTTCCAGCTAAGTGCTGGTTGTCTTTGGGTAAATCTACACAAGGGCTTTGTCCCCTCCCCCCCCAAAAGTGTGGATTATTCTATTTCCAATCTGGCTACGTTCAAGCCACACTTGTCCCTTGTAATCCAACTTGGAATTGGGAAAACAAGCCACATGAATTCCTCATCATTGTACCACCCTAACTTAAGGAGGTGGATCTAATATGGACATGTTTTGGCTGTATTGAATTATTTTTGCCTGCATAGCAGAGGAACCTTCAGCAGCTGTGGGTCCCCCCCCCCCCCGCTTGAGAACACATATTTGCACATCCACTGACATTGCTGTAAAAGTTCACATGGCTTGCTCTGATGCATTTGTTTTCTCATTGTGCATGCACACATGCATGGGTGCTCCATCACCTGTTCAATACTTCTGCCATCCCTCATTGGCAGTGTTGCTGCCCTCTCCATCTTAGTGTCATCAGTGTTGTCCTTCCTGAAATGTATACAGAACGATAGCCTTAATAGGACACTCCTATACGAAAGGATCCTGCAGCACCTTTGATACTAACTTTGAGACAGAAGTTGGTAGCATGAGCTTTTGTATACCTGAGCCTACTTCTTCAGATGCATTTGGATCCTATACAGTTTTACTTATAAGTAGCTCTCACTGAGTTCAAGGGGATTTACATCTAGAAGTGGGTGTAGAATTGAAATTTTATGGCCAAATCTTATACAGATCTGCTCACAAGTAAGTCCCAGTGAGTTTAATAGAGTCATGGATATAAATTCCCAAATTGATATTGAGACACTTACAAACATCAGGTCACTGAAATATTTGGCCCAAAATAAAAAAGTCTTTTCAAACAGAAAAATATGATAATGGGCTTGACTCAATCCCATAGGACAGCTTTAACCAGAGCAAGATTTGAGCGGTTAGGTTCCATGGTTAAATATGGACGATTCCACCAAGTGCCATACATGTGTATGTGGAGCATCTGAAATAGAAGATATTGAGCATGTCCTATTTAACTGCCAATTATATGCCACAGTAAGGACCCAGTACCTAAAGACAATACTTGATAGAACTACAAACTGGGAATGGGACTAACCCATTTTCTTCAAGGTACAAATACACATGCAATAATTAAAACTGCTAAATTTATTGGTAGGGCTATTCACCTGATGACATGTTTTACTGAACACATTGGAGTTACATGTAAAGGTGATAAATTAATTTAAACATATTTTGGTTTTGTATTTTATTATCCCTTAGTTTATTATAAGACAACAATTTTAGAATTCACTCCTATTAATTTAAAATAATTTATATGTTATTTTAGTCTAATTTATCTTAGCCCATGGTATTTCATGCATTGTATTTTGTTATATTTTACCATGTTTGATGTTAACTGTTTTCATATGGTTCACTGACTAATCAATAAACTTTTAACTAACTATAAAGAGAGGGAGAGAGGGGGAGAGAGAGAGTGTTTACTCTCAGGAGAGTGGCTTATAGCAATTGCTCCCTCTCAGGCATGTAAAAGGGATATTTTTAAATTATATGGAGAGAACATTATAAGCCTTCCTAGAATTGAGATCAAGGAAAAACTGCATTTTTTGCCCTGCATAGATTCAGCCCTGCTTGTGGTCTGCAATAAAGCTGCTTTTGATATCCCTTGAATCCCATTGTGGAGAAAGGCGGGATATAAATCCTGGGAATAAATAATTAATTAAATGAATATTTACCTGTGTTTTCATATTTTGTAAATTTAATAAATAATAGTCTCTGTGGTGTGCCCCCTTTAAGACGGGTGGTACTGTATGTACTTTATGTGCAAAAGGGGCCAAGCTCAATCCCCAGAATCCCCTGGTACATCTAGCAAAGCCTCCTGTCTGATACCTGGGCTGCATTTACACTGTAGAATTAATGCAGTTTGACACACTTTAACTGCCATGGCTCAATGCTATGGAATTCTGGGATTTGTAGTTAATAATAATAATAATAATAATTTATTTATTTATATTCTGCCTTTTCCCAGAGGAATCCAGGCAGATTACAGCAAAAACAATAATAATACAATAACAATAAAATCACATTTCAAATCACAATATTCATGATGTGGGGAGAATCATGTCCCTAGCCTAATATCCACCACTGAGTGCGAGGGGGAAGTCTATGGGCTCCGGTAAATAAAGGAGTCCATATTGTAACAATGATATGCCATAGCCTCCCTTCACTACCGCCATGTTGCTGATGCCTCTCTCACAGGCATACTTCCCCTCAAGCAGCTGGGCTGGAGTGGTGTTCCAGTGATATGTTTAGCATGGAGTGATATATTTAGCATTTTCTGTCAGTGATCCACAACAAACTACCAATCCTAGGATTCCATAAATGGAAGCCATGACACTGTCAAACTGCATTAATTCTGCAGTGTGGCAGCAGCCTGGGGAATCTTTGTCAACCACTGTCAATGGCAAGAATAGAATTATGGGAGTAGCAGAGGAAATGATGCAAAATAACAGCATCTCTCCAAATAAGAATTCTGCTCTCCCATGAAACGTTTCTTTATCCTCTCAATTTCTAGGATAGCCATAACTTACAATTTCACCCAGCATTTAGAAATACAGTTTAGACATCCAATGAAAAGGGGCAGGCAAAGTTAATAAGCAGGTGTGAACACAGGATTGAACAACTTTCAATGTATCATTCCCTACACTGATTTTTCTTTTGAAGGACAGAGACATATGGGCCATGTGGGCTATTCACTCCCTTAGTTGCATTTTAGGGTTCTGCAGTTCCCAGTATCCAAATAAGATTCAATGGTCAGTTGAGTCGGTTTCTGTATGTGCAGGCTGCAAAATATCTTTGGGCAATCCTGGTATAATCCTATACTGGTAGAGAGCTATACAAATGAAACAGTTACATGGATGTGGACAATTTTGTAGGCTGTGTTATTTGATTAATCCCCATCAAGCATACAATTGTACCATACAGAAACACTTCTTGCTTTATTGTAGTTATGTGAGAAGAGACCATTGGCCACTGGGATCTGGTGGCTTCTCCTATTTCGGTGGGAAAGTTACTTGGGAGCTTATTGACACAGCTTTAAAAATTGACTTACCACTCCCAAACTGAATTCTAATTCTGGTTGCATCTGGATCCTTTCATGGTTTTTTGCTGCCACCACCGGGTAGGTGCAGCCCATGTAATGTCTGGATAGAATCTGTGTAATGTCTGGATAGAATCCATGGATAGAATCCATGAAAGTTACACGGGCTGCACCCGCCTGGCAGTGTCAGCAGCAAAAATCCATGTGACAGGATCCAAATGCAGCCTAAATTAGAATTCAATTTGGGATCGGTAAGTCGATTTTTAAAGCTGTGTGATACGCCCCTTCTAAAGGAGCTGTCCAAAGCAATGAACCAGGTTTGAGAATCAGCACTTTGAGCAGCTCTTTTAAAGTTTGGACTAAATCGCAGAGCAGACTCACTGTTCCATCAACATGGAAATGAAATTATTTATTATGGTCAAAGACCAGCATCAATATAAGATACAACATAGGAAAATAAAATAATACACATAAAAAGATTGCTTGGGATAAAAACCAGCCAACTAGAAATGTAAATAATTCATTTCTGTTACATTTAAGATAGCTTCAAATAAAATAAAATAAACCTTTATGGGCTTCCGCTCTTAAGAAATAATAAAAGTAGATTAGTGATATCTGATTTTTTACCAGACATGCAGTACCAGACATGACACAACTGTGATCAGTTGTTCTTTTCCTACAAGTGATTGCTAGTGAAGAAAATTGTGCCACTTTATAAGTTATATGCGAGTTCCAGTCTGATAATAGGTAATTTAAGTAAAAAGCTTCAAATCTCCCAGGTACATTCCCAGGTAAGTCCCCAGCTGTCACTGCCATGACCACATCCACAAACAAGGGTTGGGTTCTTTATTATTATTATTATTATTATTATTATTATTATTATTATTATTATTATGTTTGTTATTATGTTTATTTGTATAGCGCCATAAGCTTTACATAGTGCTTTACAAAGGAGTGAAAACAACAATCCAAAATAGAAACAAAAGCCTGCCTATGGCGCACAATTTAAAACCACAAACAAGATTATAAAATTAATAAAATATTACTATAACAAAGTTAAAACAATACTATAAACGTATAAATTAATACAAATAATATGTCATGAAATATACAGTCATAAAATGAAGAGGAAAGTTGGAAGGTTTCCCTGAATAGAATACTTTTTAATTTGGATTTAAAGTAGTGTAAAGAGGTGGTGGTCTGCAGATTTATGGGAAGGAGATTGCAATATCTTTTACTGAAGACTTGCCATACAGATTTGTTGTTGTTATCTGCCTTCAAATCAACTCTGACTTATGGTGACCCTATCACAGGATGTTCTTGATAAGATTTCTTCAAAGTGGGTTTGCCTTTGCCTTCTAAAGAGGCTTATAGAGTGTGTGACATGCTCTATGTAACCCAGTACCTCTTTGATGGCTGAGAGAGAATTTTAACCTTGGTCTTCCAGAGTCCTAGTCCAATTTTCATATCACTACACCACTCTTGGTTTTCCTCACAGCTACTTTCATTTTGATGGAAACTAATGAGGCCAGATAGCATTTTAAAATTTTGCTACAAACATTCATTAACATATTGGGGCTAGTTTGCTTAAGCAGAGGTGCTTAGTTCAGTGCTTTGGAAAACTTATGATCTTATTTCTGAATGCAGTGAAACTTGTCTCCAACAGTACTCAAATTTGTCTCCAGTAAGATATAAGGCCAAATTCTTGTTTGGCAAAAACAGCTATTTTCCACCCAGCTGCTTGTGTGCAGTGGGTGGATTTTGAACAGTGTTTTGGAAATAATAATAATAATAATAATAATAATAAACCTGAAGTGAGAAATGAAGTGAGCAATCCTAAGATAACAGCTGCTGCAATTAGACATTCAATAACACACACATGATGGTTTGATTTTGTTTGTTAGCAATGCGTTACACACCATTAACTGCATTAGTGATGTTCACATGTCCACATAAGTACCTAAACACACCATATGTTAGTCTTCAGATGGAACACGTTGCAGAACACCGATTTGCTCTGATTCTCATGGTGCAGGCCACATGTTATGAAAATTGGGGCAAAGAGTCAAAGACCGTTATTACTCACATCTTGTGGGTTTCCAAAAGGCATCTGCTTCATTACTTTAAGAAAATACTGGACCGAACAGGTTGTTGGTCTGATCCCCTTCTCATGTTATTAGAACTTATTCAGATTTCAGCCTTGCAACCATTTGTGAGAAATCAGAGGAGTGTCAACCCTGTTGTACTTTTTCTCACAAAGTTTGTTAGGCTTACCTTTGCCACTGTATCTTTTCTACTTCCACCACAGAAAAATATGTTTCTTTGCAGTTATCTTGTTTATTTGCTGTAAAGCTTGCTGGCCTTCTAATTTTAACAGAGTTTTCTGAACATGTTGGTAAGCCTAGCTATTTGTTTTCTCTTCTGCTGAGGTGTGTGCTGTTGATGAGATCTATGCATGATTTATGCCACGTGGCTGAGTATAATGCTAGATGTGCCCTCAATTCTTGGACTGGAAGTTTACTTCAAATGGCACACACACACACACACACACACACACACACACACACACAAAGTTTGTGGCACTCCCAACATGTACTGAGCAATGTGTATTTGTGTATGTATGTGTGTGTATATCAATTCGTTGGTTAACTCCACTTTGAAATGCCTGATCTTTGAAGGTTGTCCATCATTTAACATTTGAAAATCACACTCTCCGTCCACACAATGGAACAGCTATTATTACTGTGTGGCTGACCCACAGTACAGTGATGAAGGCTAATTTTCTTTCGCTACAGATGCCACATTGTATTGGGAACATTACCTGCTCATTAAAGCCATTCATTTAATTGCAAACCTGAAATTGTAAGAAATTAACAAAATCAATCAAGGCATGCTTGGAAACCAAGCACTTTAGAATGAATAGCACAAAACCCATCATTACCATGCAGTTCAAAATTAAAACAGGCTCTCTTTTCATGCATTAGCATCAATGTTGGAAGCCCAATGATACATTTGAGCAAACTGAGGGATTATCTTGGAAAATGGCTGCCAGTACCAAATGATATCCAGTTTGAGCTGGCCCTATATCCTATTTGGATTGGCATGACGAATGCTATATTTTACCCAAGAGTCACCCATCTGTTTCAAATCAAGAAATTCATGAATATCTGAGCTATAGGGCACATTTATTTTAGGATCCTTAGAAATTAAGCAATACCCTGGCACTAAGTTACTTTGGCACTGTAACCCTTGACAACTTCTCCTATTGGATTATTCCACAATGGACTTCCATCAGTCCCTGGTATACTGGACTTTCCACATAAACACTCCATGGGGTTTTCCCCTCTATATTTCATATTTTTTGAGAAGAAAGATGAAAAAGCAGTAACCCACATAACAACCCATCTTCCTTCTAATCCATACATAAAGACTGTCCAAGTGAATCTCCAACATGGGCTAACTGAATACCTCTGGAACTCAGATTATCCTTTTGGTACTCAAATATTTGTTATCCACAATAAAGCCACATGGTTCACTCCAAAGATAGGAAAAAAATATAGGAAAATGTGTTTCTTAACAGATCCCGGATGCAGATTATTTAGGGCTTTCAAATATCCCGTTAGTGAATTTCTGCAGCTTATGCTAGACACTGATAGCAAATGTGCATATACTGCTGAAAATGCAGCTGTGCTTCTGGTTTCCTCTTTCTTGCTATAATTGGTTGAAGTTTTAATAATAAAAATATTTCATCAATTATTCCTTCTTAGTGTGCCAAGGTGGCTCACAACATCAAGTAAAACAATATAAAACTCATAAAAGAATAAAGAAAAAACACCAGAGCTATATAGTAAAATAATTATGGGATGGGAAAACTATATTAAAGCAGGGCACAATATTATAAAAAAGATTGACAGGATGCCCCAATGCCAATAAAGTGAGATTTAATCAGGTTCCCTGGGATAAGGAGGTCTAAAACCTGGGAGCCACATCTGAAAAGGACCTGTCTTGCATCTCATAGAATTATAGAATTGGAAGAGACCTCAAGGGTCATCAAGTCCAACTCCCTGCTATGCAGAAATACACACTCAAAGTACTCCTGATACATGATCATACAGCCTCTGTTTTAAAACCTCCAAAGAAGGAACTCCACAACACTCCGAGGCAGTGTATTCCACTGTTGAATAGCTTTTACTGTCAAGAAGTCTCAGGGAGACAGCAGAGGTCTCTGGGAATTGCTGCATTTGTACAAGTCTCCAGGTGGGAGACAAATCTCAAAGTGAGTGGCACTGCAGGAGGAAATTGTGTGTTGGCTACCTGGACACCTATCTCCAGCCTGGATACCCATTTCCACCCATTACCAACTGGCATCAAGATCCCCAGACACATCATGAAGGGTGTGTGTGTGTGTGTGCCTGTGCCATGTTGGTGCACACCCAGGAGTGATGTGGAAAGAATTGGAGAGATGTTGGGTGCATTGATTTGGGTCTATTTTTCTCACTGGAGCAAAGCATAAACTGTTGTGCCAGTATTGTGACCTGTGACATATTTCTGTTATTATCCCCTCTTGGTAAACAACATCTGGAAAGACACAATACCCACTGCTGCTGAAAGTATGTGCAGTGTGTCCTTCTGTCACTCTTATGTTTAGATAGAAATTATTACATGCCACACTCTTATTCTTCGCCTCCATTATGAGTACAGCAGATTACGGACCCAAGTATTTTGGATAAGGGAAACTCAATTTGTATTGAAAATGAGACATGAAAGTTGGCTAGTTATTGTCCACCAGATGGAATACACTGAAATTTAACACACAAACACACACAGAGAAGAGTTACAATGAAATTCCATTATTGATATATTAGTGAAGAGAAGATTCAGGATTTGTAATATGTGCTATAATATTTACCACCAGCAGCAGGATTTTACCAGCTTGTAATCACTATAAACCATTTTCTTTCCATAATATGGAAATAATAGAAGGAAGTTGGGGAGTAGATTTGTTATTTTCTCCCATTGCTTCTTCCTCTTAATTTCCCTGTTTCTTTATATCAACGTAAATTGTTGGTTTTCTTTCTCAGTGTGCACGCTATGAAAAGCCACTGAGATTCAGTTTGGGTGGAAAATGCTATAAGAAGTAAACAGTTTTTCAAATAAAAAAAGGGTTCTTTTTAAATGTTGCTCATAGTGTCCATTGATTTGATTTTTATTGCTTTCCAGACTCAGAAGCCACTTTAATAGCAAATGCTGATATCCTTAACACCATATAAACAAGAAAAGAATGAATAATATATTTTATTTATGCTGCTTTCCACACTTTCTGTCTGAATACACCAGGCACTGATTTCATTTTCATTTTGCTGTGTTGCTAGCAGTTACACATCTATAACCTCCCACACAGTAAATAAGATATATGTAACAAAGTTGGAGTTCTGTCTCTACAGTGTTTTGGTACAACTGTCAGATTCATAGATGTGTGCTGAGTATGCCCTGACCAAAACAACAACAACAACAACAACACAAATCAGAATCAGAATCAGAATCAGAACAATCTCTTCTTTCACAGCCATCCATTCTGTTTTCACCAGTTAATCATAAAATATAGATACATACAGGTAAAGAAGTCCTCATATCAGCAGGGGTTGAGGGCTTTCCCCAGGCCTGTGCCAAGTTTGTACAGCTTGGAAAATTATTTTTTTCTCAGCTGCAACTCCTAGAATCCCATAGCCACCAGGACCATTTGTGTGTATTTAGGAGGGAATAGGTATAATTATGAAAACATTTGAGAACTGTGTTGCAGAATCAGAACAGAAGTCATACACCAGGCCCTTGGTATCTGCTGGGGTTTGGTTCCAGGATGCCCCTTGGATAACAAAATCCATGGATGCTCAAATCCCATTAAATACAGTGGCATAGCAAAATGGTGTCCCTTATATAAAATTGCAAAACCAAGGTTTGTTTATTGGAATTTATATTTTTTTGGAATATTTTCAAGCCATGGATGCTTGAATTTGCAGATAAAGAATCTGTCGATAAGGAGGGCCAACTATAATAACATCTTCTTGCCCAACAACTCCTAGCTAAAGGTCTATTTTTTCTTATCATACTTCTCTTCCACTCCCCCTCGCATCTCCTGCCTCTACACATCTTGGTCCTTGTTATCGGCTCCCCCCTCTCTTTTGTTTGTCCTTTTTCTACCCCCAAGCTAAATTTCTTCTCGATCTCTCCCCTGCCGACAACTTCTGGAGAAGGTCATCTCTTTTCCTCCTTTTCCTTCTTCTTCTCCCTTAATTGTCATCTCCTTTCCTTGTTCCGTTTCCCTTGTTTTCCTTCTTCTACTCCTCAATTATCTAGGCTACATCTTTCTTCATCATTCTCAGTCCTTCTTCTATCCTCTCCTCCTGTATGTATATATCTTAGCTATACACATTGTCTTCATTCTTCTTTCTTTCTTGACTGTCTCCAGCTCTTTCTCCTTGGCCGCCATCTTACTTTTGAAACCACAATTGGGATATATTTGATTTTCAGCATTTTAAAGCTCTAAGTCCCTTGAAGCTAAATAAAGATTGCCTTGTTTGTGTCTTACCCTATTGATCTGTCATTATCTTCTAATTTCCAAATATTTAATAATTATAAGTATCAAGATGTTGGATTAGCTGTTCCAGAAATCAGAATTTGCCAATGATGCTCTGGCCTCCATGACTGCCAGATTTAACATCCTGCAACTTCCTTTTTGGGGGATTCATCAAGGTATCTGCCCCATTGTGACAGCAATTGGATGACCTGAGACAACACATCTTCAATGCACTGGAACTGATATTTGAGAATATGCTTTTTGGCAGAACTGGACTACCATCTTGACATCTGCTGTATCACCAATGGCACCCATACCCAACATGAGAAACTTGGAGAGTTTGTCTTTTCATGTAATAATGGTTATGGTATATAAGTTCACTTAAGAATGAAACTGGTTTACTTTTGCACCACCCCTTTTTAATAACTCCATTAATACATGTGATTTATAAAGGTGGGACTTAACAACTCCCATTCATTCAGTAGCTTTACTGTGGTTGGAACAAATCATTGGATTTAGCTTTGGAATAACAGCCTTTTACAAAATTGCAGACCAGCTACCTAGCAGATTCTTTAGCTGCCTGCAGTTTAATAATTATTTTATTTTTATTTATTTGTTATCGTATCCTTCTGGTATTCACACACTACTTAGAGTGGCTAATAATAATTAAAATAAATGTGACTTAACATCTACATATGTAACCTTAAGTCTTAGAGAAACAGAATTGCAATGTTCATATTCAGCAAGGAGCTGCCACGATGTTCTACATTCAGGAGCCAGCAATCTGACTATTGCAACCATTACATAACTGTTTATGTTGTGTAATTTTATGCATACTTAGTTATATAGCAGAGTTGTGAAGATGCACATCAGGGTACCAGCAAGAGGGTCCCAATGCACCTCTGCTATGTAGCTAAGTATGCATAAAATGACACAACATACAATATGAGATGAAATTACAGTCAATAAATACAGTGAAACCCCTGGATTCCAAAGTCCAAAAATATCAACATTATAATAAAAACTGATGAAAGTTACAAATAAAAAATTAAGTACAACTAATAATTTTGAAATATCTAATTGATCTGTCCATGCATGGGTGACATTTTTAATGTTGTACATCACTATGTACTTCTTTCCTGTTTGATTATTACTTTAGTTAGATAGGCAATAAGTAAACTAGTCAACAGCTCCACTGTACTTGATATCATCAAATAGTATTTTGCAAAACAATGCCTCCTCTCAACACACCAAGTATACAGGCATGCAGAATATAATGGAGGACTGTAATGAGAGGATGGTTATTAGAGTTGTTCTATGTATATCAACAGCAGTACGCAGAAAAGGAGGAGGAAAGTGAGATCTGGAAATTCATATCAAGAACAAGAGTTGTTTCATATATTCAGAAGCAAAGAGCTATAATTAAAGAGGGATCAGGTGGCAAAATCCCATTTTTTTACAGAGGGGAAGTCACATAAAATACCATTATGCAATGTTACTGAAAGATACTAAGATGAAGACATTACAGCAGTTAGCAAAAATCCTTAAGTATTTATTCTTGTTACGGATCAATCATGTAGTGTGTGGGGTGCAGGTTGTACAGCACACCAAGATATATAAACTGTAGTTTCTGCTTCCTCCTCTACTACTGGGCTTTCTTGAATGGAATCCCAATTGATCTGTTTCATAATCCTGTGAAGTGAACAAGGCTGCACTTTGTTGGTTAATACTCAACTATAGATCTCTATCGAATGTGATTACCAATCCTAGGGGATATTTAAGACTCTTTGCTTGCAAGCTGTAATGATGTATTTTGGAAAGTACATGTGGGCTCCCACATGCACCACACTACAAATGTCAGGATTGTATAGGATAAAGCAGGGACAGATAAAATGATATGAAACTGCTATACTTGTGCTGTGTGGGTGGACCCCTGACCAAGTCCTACTCAGGCAGTAGAGGGCTGTACCTTGAAGGCCTGGGTGCATCTCCCTCACTTGAGGTGCAAATGGACTTGGCAGCAAGCTTGTGCTCCCAAATAAAAGAAAGTTGTATGTCGAATAGTTGTTGCCAGTCAGAGTAGGCTATGGGACTGTCTCTTGCGCATTTCCTGCTCCCAACACCTTGAACAATCTGCTCTAAAAGGGTCCTATAATGTTGGTTTCTTCCCAGAGTCCTTTTCAGAGTATGGAAAAGTTACTTTTTTGACAACAGCTCTTGGAATCCCTGAAGCCACGCCTCATTTCCACTTACAGATAAATAGGTGTGCAATCTGAATCGATGGATTGATTTGACATTGGAGTGTGGTCCCCACTACATTTGCCCCAATCACATTTTCTGCCATTTTTGGGCATCAAAATAACGCACTTGTGTTTCCCATTCACAAATGAATCGATTCAAAATTATTCAGTTCCAGCCGGCTGAAGGACAAATTTGAATCGATTCCAACCCACTTGTGGTTCACATGTGCCTTGAATCCATTTGGTGAAAAAGATGCAGAAAAAATCAGTGTCAAAAAGATGCGGGTTAAATGGATCTGGTGCATGGCCCTCCTCACCAATTTAAGTGGGAACCAGGGTCATTTGAATTGTTTCAAACCAAATTGCAACCTGGTTTAGAAGGTAGTGGAAATGAGGCCCCAGTATGACTAGTGGTTTCTTTGAATTTGTGATATGAAAATGATTTGAAAACTGTTTCAAAAATGGTTTCAAACAGCTAATGCAACCAATAATAATAATAATAATAATAATAATAATAATAATAATAATAATATATTTATTTATATCCTGCCTCTTCCGTTTGGGGATCGAGGCGAGTAACAACAGAACTTATGCGGCACACAATACAAAAAACAATAAAACCCACAAAACCCTGACCCATCCCTCCCTCCCAAACGATAAAATTGACATAAGAAAACATGAATAAAATATACAGTATATCAATACTACAAGGTTATTCTACAGTCTGCGAATGATGAGGAGATATAGTAAAAAGGACGGGTGCAATCGGTTGTGGGTGGTTATCATTCAGGGAAGCCTGAATGATATAAGGTGTTGGTAATTACCTATAAAGCCCTAAATGGCTTGGGCCCAGGATACCTAATGGACCGCCTCTCCCCGTACATTCCGCCTCGCACCCTCAGAACGTCTGGGCAGCAGCTACTGAAGGTGCCTGGGGCTAGGTTAGCCTCCACATCACGGAGGACATTCTCCATAGCTGCCCCAGCCCTTTGGAATGCGCTGCCCACAGAGCTCCGCTCGTCTACCACCCTGGCCCAATTTAGGAAGGATCTTAAAACCTTCCTATTCCAACAGGCATTCCCCGAATAAAAAATCCTGTGGGCCTCCCTCCTCTTCCGTGGCCAAGAGGCTGGGCTATGGGGCTTTTTGCCTGTTTGTTTTGATTTTATTGTTGTGGATTTTTAATCTGTTTGTATACTGTGTTTTAATTTGATGTAAGCCGCCCTGATCGTAGGAAGGGCGGCATATAAATAAAAATTTTATTTATTATTATTTAAGGTGTCTTAACCAGTGTATGCTGACAACACATTCTCCCCAAATCCATAAAATTTGAGAATTATGCATCGAAATCCCCTCTCCAACATTTGAAATATACACAAAACAGTGCTTTAGAAGTTATTCTTCAGACTACAAATCCCAAATCCTCCAGTCTGTATGGCTCTACAGAATCATTTGTTATTTTTGGCAATGCTGGCTGGGGGATACTGTACCTGGAGTTTTAGTCCCGGGGGGGGGGAAAAAGCAATATCTCCAAGTCTTGGCCTTTTCCCTTAAATTAAAGGGTATCTTTAGGCTTTCTAAAATGAAAAGAATATATTTTATAGAGAAAGGGTGTGAGAGAGAGGATGCGCACAGCTCACATCTCTTCCTATCCTGTTCCTGGGTAGTTACTTAAGTAATGGAGAGATGAATGTTTTCTCTGTGGAGCAGCTACTCAGAAATCTCTTTAATGATTCTGCTCCTTTTGCCTGGGTCCAGATGCTGGATTTCTGTGCTGCTGGTTCCACAATTTAGCACTAAGCAAAATGCTGTTCCAGCTCTAGCAGACTGAGTGATTAGCATATATATGGAGATTTCCTCCTCCCTTCTCTTTTCATCTTTGTGCAGAGGAAGAATTTGAGGGGTTTATTAGCAGGGTGTCTTGTGAAAGCAGTGATGCATTCCTAGTAACACTACCATTCCCATTTTCTGAATACCCTCAAATTTCTCAGAATTCAAAGTTGATTCTCCTCCTCCTCCTCCTTCTTTAAACCCCAAAGCATCTGATAAGAGGGACTTCTTCTTCTTGCTGGGTAATAGAATGGCCTTGTTCAGATGGTAGCACTAAACGATGAGTCACCATTTCAAAATCTGATGGAATTGTTTTAGATCAGGGTGGGTATGGCGTAGCCACTGGAATCCACATTTGGGGCTCCCCACCATTCCCAAAGCTTCTCCATCCTCCTCATTTAAAAACAAAACAAAACAGTGTGATTTTTTTTCTGTCCTGGAAATGCAGAAACCCCTTAAATGTGTACAAACTCACTAAAATTAATCCATCCCATGCTCATGAGGATCCCAGAATCACTTCCAAATATCTCAGTTTTGCCCAGTAGTCCCTCTCAAAATGCTGATAGGAAATGCAGAGGAAAATTGAGGTATTTTGGTTTGCTGTGGAAAGTGCAGTCTGTAGGTAGCAATGGCCCCGGGCCCTCACATAGTTGCCAAACCCTGGTTTAGGTCCTAGCACTGGATCAAAGCATCAAACCAGTGACAGTCAAACATTTAGGGTTAACTAATGTCTGTTCCCCAGCAACCCAGATTCAAAATGATAGATGTATAAAGAATTTGCTCTAGTAGACAGTTTTTGGACTTTTCCTGGTACAAACTTCCCACAATGCCCATGGAACACAGACAATTTGTTCTCACGGATCCTCTTGTTGACAAGTAGGATCCAGTATGTTAATATCTGAAAAAAGATGTGTATAACACACACACACACACTTCAAGTGCTTTTGTTGTTGTTAGGTTCTTGAAGGCAGCTGATGGTAAGAGTTGTTCAACAGTGAAACATGCCTCCTCAAAGAGCCTTGGAGAGTGGTGGAGTCTCCTTCTTGGAAGTTTTTAAACAGAGGCTGGATGGCCATCTGTCCGGAGTGCTTTGGTTCTGTGTTCCTGCATGGCAGGGGGTTGGACTGAATGCTCCTTGTGGTCTCTTCCAACTCTATAACTCTATGATTCAACTTATGGTGACCCTGTGAATGAGAGATTTTCAAGGCACCTTGTCATGAAAAGCCCTGCCAAGGCCTGGCAAATTCATGGTTGTGGCTTTCTTTATTAAGTCTGTCCCCCTATAATGCAATCTCTCTCTTTTCCTACTGCCGTTAGCCTTGCCAAGCGCTATTGTCTTTTCTAATGAGTCCTATCATCTAATATGTACAAAGTATGATACCTTGAGGTTAGTCGTTTTAGTTTGTAGAAAGAGTTCAGGCTTGATTTGTTCTTGAACCTATTTATTTGTCTTTTTGGAAGTTCATGGTATCCATAGGACAGAATTATAGCACTATTATTGCACTTTAACTGCCATGGTTCCACTGAGATTGGCAGTGTAGAGAGGGTCATTTAGAAGTCTCAGCCAAAGTGCTCTAGTGCTTCACCAAACTACAAATCTCAGGATTCCATAGGATGGAATTATGACAGTTAAAGTGAAATAATAGTACTATAATTCTATTTTGTGAATAGGCCCGGGGTTTCACCTCCATGCAAAGAAATCAGAAACACTATGATATGGGTGATACTAAAGGATATACTGTACAAGGGCAAAAGTTGACATTACATCTGTGGCAGTCAACAACAGAATTTTGTCTGTTGTCCATGGATGATCCCGACTTTCATATTCAAGCATTGTAAATGCAGTTTAAACAACAAGGGAAACACTTTTAGGCAATGTGTACAGTTTGAAAGTGTGCATGAAAATGTACATTTGAAAATGTAGATTAAAATAGGATAGATTTTTTTAATATGATTTTATTGCTTAAAATATGAAGATATACAACATTCAACACGATCAACATAAATTAACCGGAAGCATCTCAACTCAGAACTATTACATATAATGATCCTGTATCTTCAAAAATCTTGATGACAAATAAACTTCCTGTTGTACAACATTTGCCTCTGTGTTTATTATTCTCCATATAATAGTTACCTTATAGCACTTCATGTTTCTTCTATTACTCCAGTCTATACATTTGCTTACTTATATTATAACACCCTATATAGGATAGATTTTGTCCTGACTGTAGAACCTTAGGCTGGTTTAATTTAGAACCTTGACTTGTTTGGTGACATCTATGCTGTTGATATGTTGATACATTCTAGTTCTTTTGCTGTCTGATTTTGGCAATGTATTGGTTAAAATGTGAAGCAATAATATGTGAAAAACACAGCATTGGCATTGGTAGTTAGACTAGACAATTTCCATTCCTGTGATTCATTTATTCTTTATACAAACAACACCACTCAACTCATCCCTATACATATATAAATTATAGTCTGGAGATGAAGCCTGCATTTATTTGTTCCTTGCTAAATAATTGATATGAATAGACCACAGTCACCCACAGCTCTCTGGCCCTTTGCACTCTGGGAGCTTATGCATTGAGGATATTCTGTTCTTTATGCGGTATGTAAGAGCTGGTAGAGAATCGGGTGTATCAGATGCATGGAGTTCAGTCACTGAAGAAATGACAGTTGAGAAGATGAGATTTGCAGTATGCATATCACACTTAACAGCAGAAAAGGAATTGCTTTCTGGATCAGGTAAGATTAAAAGGGGAAACAATTATTGTAATAAGCTGATTCAGCACTTTGTACCACTTGGAAGTCATGACCCATGATTTCCTGCTTATGGGAAAATTGATTGATTGATCTGTTTGTTTGTATTCCTTACAAGGGTTCTGCAGCATGGAGAACAACATTGACAACATTAATAGACTACAAAACAATTTGACACATAGATTAAAACAGAGCTGACAGCATAATTAGCCAAAACAGTATGTTCAAACTTGCAAAAACCTACTTTCCTAAGTAGGGTTGCCAGCTGAAGAGCATGACAGGCCTCCTCTACATTTAATAGTTGTACAGAAGAGGGAATTTCAGCAAGTAGAATTTGTGTGACAAGCAATACTGGCTGAAATGTCCTCCTCTATACAGCTATTAAAAATGCAAGATCCAAAATCCTTTTTTGTAGATCCTATTTATCACACATTAGGAAGTTACCTAAAATTTGAAAAAGTGTCAACCATTTGTACTTCCTTGGCAGACTGTTTTAAAGGGAGTGTTTCCCACTACTCCAAAGAAGGCCAAAGAGCAGACTGATATTTTTTCATGAAGTCGCAGAATCATAGAACTGGATGAGACCTCAAGGGACATCCAGTCCAACCTCTTCCATGCAGGAATACACAATGAGCACCCACTACAGATGGCCAACCAGCCTCTGTTTACAAACCTCCAAAGAAGGAGACTCCACCACACTCCAAGGCAGCTTATTAACTGTTCAACAACTCTTATTGTGAGAAAGTTCTTCGTAATGTTGAAGTGGAATCTCATTTCCTATAGTTTGCATCCATTGCTCCATGTCCTAATCTCTGGAGCAGCAGAAAACAAGTAGTAGGATCTCAACAAGTCATCAGAAACAGGTGTAAAACATCATGAGGATGCAAAGAATAACTGGTCTCCCCCCCCCGCTCCAGGGGTGAAGATTCTTATATTTCCTCTGAAGATGCAATGAGTTCTGCCCTGAATCTTTCTTAGCAGTAGCATGAATAAGATGCAAGCACATATGAATGACTGTTGATTGCATGGTCAGATTCCAAAAGAAGAGGAAAGGAATGGTCTCATGATCTTCTGGGTCCAGTGGTCTGGGAAAGGGCCAGTGTGCACCTTATATCCCAGCATTCTGCAGTACATTGAATAGGGTTGCATTATACTGAATTCTACATTAAGGGTTCTGTGCAATGTAGAACTGAATTAAGATACCAAATGTGCAACCAAATGTGCATGCACACTGATGCTCAATGTGCATCTATATGAGTAATGATATAGCATGCACAAGCCCACTGTTACAACCCTGAACTGAATTGGATATTCTACGGCTGATAAAAATGTCCAACTACTTCCAATCGGGGAACCTATACATATGTAAGATACCAAGAGGGTTCTGGCTAAAAAAATATCCAGCAATTCAGTAATTCCCAGTAATTGTAGTCGAGTTTGCACTTTAATTCTCCAGTAGGTCAAGGGTTGTGTTTCCAAATGAAAGTGTGCTCTGTTTTCAGCCCATTGCTCAAACAATTCCTTGAATGCTGGCCCTCAAGAAAACAAAAGCAAACACAGCTCCCTTCAGACTACTTACAGTGCTATAGCCAATTCGAGTCTCCAACAGGGATATTTGTTATAACTCCAACTCTTTTAACCTCCAGATGATCATATATCTGCACTGACTCTGACCTTCTGCAAATCCCTGTGGGATGAAAGGGGATTAATTCTCCCTGCTAACTTCAGTGCCTGAGGACATTTCTAGAATGCTGGCGGGCAGTACAAGCTGAGGATCTCCACTCTGACACCAGATATCTGCTCTCATCTGTTCTGACATCAGATCGTTCTGTGTGTTTGAAATAGCTTGGGGGTATGTGACCCCAGCTTAGCTCTAGGTCTGTGGGAATAATGGTTTTCTTTGAAATCATAGTCTTTCAAAAGGACATCATTGAACATGTTTAAGGAAGTTTTCATGCTTGTAAGATATATACGTTCAAATTATTGCTGTGCACAGTTGCAAAAGGAAATGGAAAGAGGCAGTTTATTCATTTTCCCCTGCCTTGCAGGCATCCTTATTTATATTTGGCTTTAAGCATGCTAGAATATGTGATCCACTGAGAGTTGAGTTACAAGACTGTGAAACTGTGCTGCGCACTCTGTATCATGCCATATATCTGTTGCACACCAGCACGTTTCTCAGGTGTTAACTAGGATAGACAACATATGAATTGGAGGTTATATGTGATCTCCTCATTACTGTTGACAAATCTGTTTTAACAGTAACAACAATGGAAATAGCCTCCTTTCCCTCTTAAAACAAGGTGCACACTCCCCAATCACCTTGTTTACAAATTGAATTACACTGCAGAGATATGGTTCTGCTTGTAAACAAAGTACACGGGAATGTGCACTTGGACAGGAAAAGTTGTACCATATATACTCGTGTACAAGTCGACCTCATGTATAAGTCTAGGGAAGGTTTCAGGATCAAAATCCTGGGTTTTGATATGACCCGTTGGTAAGTTGAGGGTAAAATTTAGGGGGCTATAAGGAAAGATGGAAAGGGGGAAATGACACTTCTATACCACCTTCTCCTTCTCTGGACCTCTTCCAACTGATTCCCAGGTGCTGGAGGAGAGGTTTTAACATAGGATTGAGAAAGGAAGCAAGTGGATTTAAATGGAGAGTTGTTTCCATAGGAAGCAAGGTCTTGCAAAAGGGACCAGAGAGAGAAGCAAGTGGATTTACATGGAGAGGTTTTTCCATGGGAAGCCAGGTCTTGCAAAATGGAGCAAGAGAGAAGTAAGTGGATTTAAATGAGGAATTTTTCTGATAGGAAGCAAAAGCTTGCAAAATGGAACAGAGATAGATGCAAGTGTTTTTAAAAGGGGAGATTTTCCACTAGGAAGCAAAGGCTTGCAAAACGGAGCAGAGAGAGATGCAAGTGTTTTTAAATGGGGAGTTTTTCTGCTAATAAGCAAAGGCTTGCAAAACGGACTGCGGGGGGGGGGGGGGGGGGGGGGAGGAATGCATCAGACTTGCTTGCTTTAGGACTTTCTAAGCACTACTTATGTTTTGACCCTTATATAAGTTTACCCAAGATTTTTGGGGCAATTTTGGGACATAAATTTCTTGACTCAGATTCGAGTATATACAGTAATCAAAACAGCAGCTCACTTGAGGTCCCTGGTAGCTTCAGGTGCAAGCCCCTGACCCCTGGAAGTTACCTATTCTGATGCCTACAATAACTCACAATATTCTACCAATAGCCCTTAACGACTGTATTTTGATGACAGTATTCGCCAGGGCTAAAATGAAGAACATCGAAATGTACGCTGAACCAGTGTTGGGCTCATTTCTTTATAGATCTGGAAATCCTCAAATCAGTGAGAACAATACATTGATAAAAGATCCATAAGAACAATAATTTATCATTAAAAAAGTAATGAAACAAACTTTTCTTGCCTGCTCCGTACTTACTTTTGTTTAGCCATAGTTCAACACCTGCAACAGTCATTTTTATCAGTCTCTGTACTAAAAAATAACATATTCAGTTTGAATTATCTCTATATAAGGCTTTAAACTTATTACCACAAACTGAGAAAACAGCAAGCCAAATGCACATATTGCACAATAAAATAAAAGTAAGAGTGAGTTCAGATACTTTATGAGACAATACTTATGGAAAAGTCTTGCAATAGGGTCTGTAAATCAGTTTTCCACATATTCCTCAGAATTCACAAGGGAAGTTGGTAATATGCACGTTCATTCATATTTTACTGTTTTAACTACAAGAGGGCCAAATCAAATTCTAGAATGTTTATGTTATTAAATGGGCTCTGACAAACATTAAGACATTTTATTTGTTAAAATCCAATCATGTGTGTGTGTGTATACGTACATGTCAAATCACTTGTTGACTTATGGCAACCGCATGAATTTCATAGGGTTTTCTTAGGCATGGAATACTCAGAGGTGGTTTTGCCAGTTCGTTTCTCTGAGATATAGCCTATAGCACCTGGCAATCATTGGTGGTCTCCCATACAAGTACTAAGCAGAGTTAATCCTGGGTGCCTTTAGGGTATTTAGGCCTATTTTATAAAGAATATTAAACAATAAAGCATGAAATGTTCAGTTGGCCTTCCACATTTGCAGCTTTGACTTTTGTCACGAGTTTGATTAATATGTTCTCTCTAGGAATCTCTAGGCCCTCCAACATGACTCTATGATCAACTTCCACCAGAGGTCGCGCTGAGGATCTAGAGATTTCTCGGGATAATACTTCTCTAGGCATTTGTAGGTCTTCCCACACAATTCTATGGTCAACATCCAGATGATGTTGACCATACATTTACACCAGAGGACCTAAGGCAGTGATGGTGAACGTTTTAGAGACCAAGTGCCCAAACTCAGTGATGTTCCTGCATTGGATGTCACCCAGTGCCAGGGGATGGGACTTCTGGGCAGGGGGACCCAAGACACACCCACTCAGCCCCAGGCTAGCAATAACAAATGACCCTCTGACAAAACTTGCCAAGGAAACTCTATGCTTTGTTAGAGCATATAGATTTATTAAATTTTGGAGTGTAAGTGGAATTCACTTTGACCCCAAGCTGACCTTCTAGGGGCACTGCCATTTCCCCAAAGTGAAGAGATCATCTAGGCAGCTTGCAAAGGAGCCCTAGAAAGAATAACTGAAAATTCCCCACAGAAAGTTTGGAAGTTCTAAACAGGAAAGCCATCACCTCCAAAAAACAACACAATACTGGTTGTTTGTTTTCAGCCTCACATTTGATGGCTCAGTGATTAAATAAATGGTCATCCGTTCATCTGTTTGCCTTCCTCAATTGTGTCCAGATCCAAGTGCGTTGGCTAGGCTATTCTTCACCTTGACTTAACAAAGGCCCAGGTCTTTACACCAGGGGTCAGCAACCCCCGGCCCACGGGCCGGATGCAGCCCGCGGAGGTGGCAGGACCGGCCCCAGTCTGGTCCTGCCGCCGCCTTCGCCGCCGCCTCCTCCTCCTCCTCCTCTGCCCCAGGCCGCACAGCCCTCCTCCTCCTCCACTGCACGGAGGAGGAAGAGGAGGGCCACGCGGCCTGGGGCAGAGGAGGCAAAGGGGGAAGCCCCGCACCGCCCTCCCCGCCTCCCTGCGCAGGCCCGCGCCGCCCTCCCCGCCTCCCTGCGCAGGCCCGCACCGCCCACCTCCTTCTCCTCTGCCTCCTCCGCCCCACCTCCAAGCCGCGCGGCTCATGGAGGAGGGGGGAGGAGGAGGAGGAGGGAAGAGAAGAAGGAAGAGGAGGAGGAAGAGGAGGAGGGGGAGGAGAAGAAGAAGAGGAGGAGGAGGAAGAGGAGGAAGGGGGAGGAGAAGAAGGAAGAGGAGGAGGGGGGAGCAGAAGAAGGAGGAAGAGGAGGAAGAGGAGGAGGGGGAAGAGAAGGAGGAAGAGGAGGAAGAGGAGAAGGAAGAGGAGGAGGGGGAGGAGATTAAGAGGAGGAAGGAAGAGGTGGTGAGTGGCCAGAGGCCTCAAGGTTTTTTAAATTTTTATTTTGGGTGCTTTTAATGCTAACAAGTCTCCCTTGCTTTGACAATGATAGTGTGGTGGTGGTGGTGGTGGTGGTGGTGGTGATGATGATGATGATGATGATATGAGTCAGCTTGAGAGGCATGGATGCACTGTTTCAGAAGCCAAGAGAGTGTGACTTTCCAAAGTGCCTTTTCTGTGTGTTTTTGGTTCTTTAATGGTGATATTGATATCAGAAAGCCTCTGAGACAAAGCCAATGTAAATTGCTGTGATTTTTACAAACTCATGCACAGTGAAGAAAAACCAAAGTCCCTTGACCAAGTACACACTTCTGCGAAGTACACTTGGTGCAAGAACGGTGAAACCACCTTGACATGTTCAATATGCATAGCCATGTTAAACCATGCTAAGTGTTAAACCCAAGGGGTTTGGTAATGGAATAAGCCTCTGAAATATGCAAGAGGCCACGTTAAGTAAAGCCATGTGAAATGCACAAAAGTGCTGTTGTGTGTGTTTTGGAATGCAGGTTGGGGGTGTTTGGCCAGAAAGGGACCGAGGAGGAGAGGGCGGGCACACGCCTCCTCCTCCCCGCAGGGCTTCAGAGGAAGCTCCACCCCTGGCATGCAGCCCCACCCCCGGAGGGTGGAAGCTCCACCCCCCAGCTTCGGCCCCCCCGAGTTGTCTGAGGGACAGCAACCCGGCCCCCGGCTCAAAAAGGTTGCCTACCCCTGCTTTACACCCTTTGTCTTGGCTGCAGCCAAGCCATTAATCTCATCACCAGAGGCTAATAATAATAATAATAATATTAATAATAATAATAATAATTATATCCCACTCTTCTGCAGCAAGACAATCAGAGTGGCTCACACTGAAATGTTCACATACAGAATAATATATAAAATTACAATATCCCCCCCTTAAAAAAGAATTAAATATATTACAATTATAAGAGTTTTAAAATCAATTTATAATAAAGATAACATAGGCAGGGTGGTAGTAAATACATGGTGTGAGAGGGTAATCAATCTGCTAGAGTTTGCCTATATAACCTTTAGTTCCAGTTACACAGGTGTGCTATAGTCAGAATACAGCCTGGCTTCACATCAGACCAGACTTTGATTTTAGCTCTCTGAGCTATTTCCCCCCATGTTTCGGCGGCTGTGTCTTCCATCATCTACATCTACATTGGGTTCCCAGAGAAGCCTTCGAAAGTAAGTATTTCCCGTAGATTTGCCTCTCTCAACTCTCTCCCGAATTTCCCTCCTTTACTTTCATTGAGAAGTGTGCGTGTATGAGTGTGTCCTTTGCTGAGTGTTTGTTTCCCCTTGTTAATAAATGTTTAGACTTAATTGGAGCAGTCTGTTTCTGCGTCGTCTCTCAAGGGATCATTTGGCCCCCTGGTATACACTACTGGGACATGCTCTTGCGAAGGTGTTGTTAGGGCGGTCTCTCTCAGCAATTTGAGTTAATTAAAAATTCCCCTAATTAGAAAGTTCCTAACACCTTAGGGTCGCCATAAGTCGGAAACAACTTAAAGGCACCACACACAAGTGACGTGCTTTCAACCTCAGAAGATGGCAATGGAAAGCCCCCTCTGACAAAGCTTGCCCCATGATAGTTTCACCTTAGGGTTGTCAGGAACTGGTGCTCAGAAGGGAGGGAGGGTGCTCTGGGCCCATAAGTTGGAAACAACTTGGAACATACAACAACAGCTCAACAACAACAACAACATGCATAATAAAGCACAGAAGGCACAGCACAATAACAAGAACCAAGAGAGCCAGCAGTTTTGAGTGTATGACTCTGAAGAAGAGGGCTTGAATCCCAGCTTGGCCATGAAACCCACTGGGAAACCTTGGGCAAGTCTCCTATCAAAATGGTTCAACTCACAGTTTTTTCCCTTTCTTTCTTTATCAGGAGGGGAGGAGACCAAGACAGGGCTGCAAGCAGAGCAGACCCCCAGAACAGACAGGTGGGAAAGAGTGGCCTGAGGCTACTCCTGTTGCAAGCGGATCAGGTCCATGGCAACTGCACGGCCCACTCCAAAAGTGATAGAAAGCTGCTGGCCACAACCCGTGCCACCAGGAGCCAGATTATCCTGGCTCCTTTTTGCTCCATTCTAAAGAAATGGCTCCTGGCCATGTTGGAGACATGCATCATATATATATGGTGCACCCCCAAAGTGTCCGGAAGCTGCTTCTTTTGACCTGTGTGTTTCAGGCCAGAGTTATTAACTTCTATATGAACTAGTGCCTTTTTGGATAGTGATTTGTGATCATCATTTCAGGTGAGCAGAATTATTTCTTTTCATGTGCACAAATCCCTTTTTGGACAGTGTTTTATGATCACTACTTCTGGAGAACAGTGATTGACTTCTACATGCACAACTGCTCCATGGTCCCCAGCTTCTGGGGAGCATAGTTCAATGTGTTCCAGACTCACAGCAGATTGAACAGCAACACACTGGCCTAGCTAACCAGTGGCTCAGCCCACCTCCTCCCCAGAGTGGAACAGCCACATGACAAGAGCCAAGCCAAAGGCTGGCTGGCTGGCTGGCTAGGCCTGCGCAAAAAAGAAAAAGAAAGATGTTACTCATCTTTCTTCCAATATGAGACTCAGGACCAACACAGATTAAAAGAAAGTCTTTAAAGAATGGGCTAGGGATGTTATACTGCTTAAATGTACTATTTTTAAAGTGCTTTTATCTTCTTTTTAAATTGCATTTTATTCTTTTAGGCTGCAACTGCACTGCTGCAGAAATAATCCAGTGCGACACCACATTAACTGCCTTAGCTCAATGCTATGAAATTCTAGGAACTGTACAGTTCTCAGAATTCCCCAGCATTGAGCCATGGCAGTTAAAGTGGTATCACCCTGGATTATTTCTGCAGTGCAGGTGCAGCCTTAATGAGTAATGTGTTTTAATATTGTAACAGTTCAATTCTATTTTAATGCTCACATTTGTATGTTTTTAATTGTATTTTGTTAAAATTGTAAGCCATGAACACGAACATGAAAACCATCTTTGTAGAGCCTCCCAGAATTTACACAAGCATGCAAACATAACAGGACTCTATCCATGAAGATGATCCCTGCACATCTTGTTTGAAAGCAAAAATTCAAGAGAAATTTTCATTACTACTAGCCCAACAAAATTTGATAATGGAAGAGTGGTGGGAGGAAGCACATGTCACCACCTGTCCATATGCAACTCGTCTCTGCCTTGGTACCTTCCCTGCCAGGACTATTAGGAATTTCAAGGATATGATAACCATTGGTAGCATAAAGTAGGAGGAAATGTTGTACTGCATTTGGACTGGGCTTCTTCCAACTCATTTTGATGATGACGATGATGATGATGATGATGATGTATAAGTTAACTGAGGACCTGAATGCTTCTGTGTATGCTCAGTTGACACAGGGGCATGGAATATCATGGTGCTGGTACCTTTAATCATTTGTAAAAAGATAAGCTTCAGCAGAAATAGAAAGAAGATCTATAGCTCTGTGATATGGCACATATTTTAATGGAGAAGGGTCCAGGGTGAATCTCTGGCAATTCTAATTAAAAGGTAGTAAGTGATGATGGGAGGAAAAAAACTATCATCTTCCAAGCAACTGCTAAATGGGCTAGACAATACTGGATTAAACAGAGAAACAGTCTGGCCATTTTGAAGTCGAAGGCTTTCATGGCCGGCATCCATAGTTTTCTGTGGGTTTTTCGGGCTATGTGGCCATGTTGTAGAAGAGTTTATTCCTGATGTTTCACCAGCATCTGTGGCTGGCATTTTCAGAGAATGCTGGCCTAGAAGAGAGCTGGATATATGTATGTATGTATGTATGTATGTATGTACTGTGTGATCTTGGATCTGGAGGAATTCCATGTTAATCTGTGCATTTTTCTGTTGTTGTTGGCAGGGTAGGAGGATATACAAAGAGGATTAGTGTCTGGTAATTGGTGATCATTATCTGCTGGGAATGCCCCTGACTCTGGGTGATTTCTCATTTGCATTTGCTGAGGACTCAACAACAGAACAATGCACAGATGGCCCGGCCATCAACAACAGAACAATGCACAAATTAACATGGAATTCCTCCAGACCCAGGCACAGATGGCTGGTGAAACGTCAGGAATAAACTCTTCTAGAACATGGCCATATAGCCCGAAAACCCCACAGAAAACTAAGTCTGGCCATTTATGTGGCCATTTATGACGCTCCATCTTTTATTCTCACTATGTAACAGTCAGAAGGGCTCTGCCTACCGTCAGTAGTTGCACTAGAAAATGTAATTTCACTGTGCTATGGTGCTGTTCTCAGTAGCAGCTAGGTGTTTTGCTCTGAGTTTTTCTTATAAGAAATATTGCTACATTTATCAGTGCAAAATAGTCAATATGAAGCCATAGGTCTTGGAAGGAAACACAGGGTGCAAATTTCAGTTCCTTTCATTCAGAATTGACAATCAGTTTCATATAATGCTCTATGCCAAGGAACATCATATGCCTTCTCTTTTTGAACTGTAGGATGACAGTAAGATAATGTCAACCTCTTTTCTCATGCTTCGTTATAGGTGTTTTCAAGTAACCATTGAAGGGATGACTCTGTAGAACATACACTTTTGTCTTCTCCTTAACGCTGGACATTTCTCCCATCCAAGATTAATTTGTCATTGCGGAAACACAAAATGAATAACTTAGTGTTAATTCCAGCAGTGTCTGGAACTCAATAAACCCTCCAAGAAGCTTTTGAAATATCATAAAACTGAAAAAGGGCTTCAAAAAGTAGTTTTTCATGTTTGCCTTGAAAGAGCAATAATGCCTTTTTAAAAAGAAATAGTTGGTTGCAAGATCTAATCAATACACCATTAAGTTACTGACAGAACTGAGATAAGATTACATGGTGAAGAAACTGTGAAACCTTTTACTTTTTCCATTTTCAGAAAGGAGAGTACAGGAAAGCTAGCTACTCCCCCCATTCAAACTTCGTATCGGCAACCCAAGATAATCTAACATCTTTGTTCTCATCAGAAAAATTCACCTACGGTCCAGATGGTGCAAAATGGCCTGGGTTGTCATACATTCAATATATATTCTGCCTATGATTTTTGCTGTTCTGGTAAATCCAATTTCCTGTGTGTGTGTGTGTGTTTTAGAAGAGGGGGCATCTCTAATTGGCTATTCTTTTCAAGAATTAAACATTGGTTTCAGTCTAACCACTATCTGATTCAGCCTACTTTTGATAAATTCAAAAACTTTAGCAAAGAATTGTAACAAGACAGGCAGTTCATCTAGGGTCACTTTCACACTATACAATTATAGCACTATGATTTAACTGCCAAGGTTCCATCCTAAGGAATCCTTTTATTTGCATTTTAGAGAGGGGTATTTAGAATTCTCATCCAGAGAGCTTTGTTGTTGTTATTTGCCATCATCAACTAGATTTATGGTGATTCTATGAATGAGGAATCTCCATGGACCCTGATCATCAACACCCCTGCGCTACTGACCCATGTCATATCATGATACATCCAAAGTACGATAATCATAGTTTAGTCACTTTGGGTTCTAATTAGAATACTAGCCTAATTTGCTCTTTTTGGTGGTCCATGGCATCTGTAGAACTCTCCTCCAGCACCACATTCTCACCCAGTTTGGAGAAGATGTCTGGGATGGTGTGACATAACATATAGGTTATATGATGTTTACTAAATTCATTTTGTGGGGGCCCTGGGTGTAGCCCAATCATTTTTTCATTCACACAGAATAGCTTGTTTGTCAGCCAATCAGAATAGGCATACTCTCTCAAGGGTGATTAAGACTGGTGTGCAATGTGAGGAAAATCAGAGCACCAGGCGAGATCATTCGTCATCCTCCAGAGTTGTTGAATCTGAATGGTCATTAATTATAATTAATGATTCTCTTGAGGAATGCTTGGTTCTACAACTAGTTTGTAAATAAATGCAACTATTACAAAATGTCTTGAGTCTCCATTTACCCATTCTAAGAACTCCAAAACACATAGTAAGGGCTAAAACACCTGCAGTCTTATCATTCAGAGAGCCAAGGTATGCACATAACAATATGTTGCATATTATGTGAAAGGTGGTGGCAAAAGATGATACCTTCACCAACTCAACTAATGTTCCAAGTACTAAATACTAAAGAAAATGTTTCACTTTCTATTGTTGTTGTTATATTTATTTACATTATTACCATTGCAAACATTTATTAACTTACAGATTTAACATTCAGTTTTCTCTTCTCTTCTTTCCCTTCCTCTCACCCCAGTCTTAATCAATAAGCCTAATACTGTATATATCTCTATCACCATAAATCTAATGCATCTTCATAGTACTGACAAAAAGTTGTAGATTGTTCTTAAGATTCAAACTACACTTTTCTAGAAAAAGGTTTGATCAGATGGTAGCATAAAGCCACAGTTCACATGAGTAATATAATAAAATATCTCCAAATTTCTTCTGATATATCTTCCAATATATTAGCTAATCTCTTTTTACATGTTAGCTTTTCTGATAGTGCTATACTTGTTGCGTTTGTTGTGTGCCTTCAGGACTGGGAGCAGATGGAGGAGGAAAGTCGACTTACCTCCAGGGGTGCCCAACTTGTGGGAAGAACCTGCTGTCCACACCACTGACCCCCACAATGGGCTGAATCCTGATGGGAATTCTGCACCATCCTACTTCTTCTGTGCGGATAGACCTGCCAAAAGGAGGCATTCATTGTCAGGGATGATGGGAGTTGTAGCTCTTCACCTCTGGCTCTAACTCACCACCTTGTTATGCAGCGGTGCTGACCAGTTTGGTTAATGCTTTTCTTCAAAGCAGCAGAGTTTCAGAGAATAGGCTGAAGACCCTGACAAACTCTCCAAGCCTTCTCACTCTTCTTCCTGAGATGTCTTCAAACTTCTCCAGGATTCTGCTGGCTCTTGTATCTTCACTCAAGACACCAGACAACTCAGTAGCCTTATATAAAAGATTTACTTTATTCTACTATATACAAATACTATATGCCCTCACAATCTCCAAAACACTCCAACTATCCACAACTACCCACAAAATACATTGGCAAACATTGCTATTACAGTATTATAGCCATTTGTTAATCACCACCCACTAGTCAGTTTCCACCCAGTGGGCGTGTACATTCATTCTGATTGGTTCACATAGTTCAACCCATACTTAAGAATTTCATCATCTCACCTTGTACACTTAATGAATCTCAGGTGTTTCCAATTGTACATTCTATAATTCTGTCCTTGACATTCAAGACTTCTAAATTACATTAGCTTTTTTCATCTGTGTGGCTTCTTAATTGCTCTTGCTTAGTCATTGTGACTTTCACATACATGTTTTATTTCTACTACTGTATGTCCCATGTTGCATTTTCCTTAACATTCATGGCTACAAGGTGCACCGCATCATCATCCCCCCCCCCCCGTTTCACCCTAAATGCATGGGCAGACATCCACATATGCACTGCCGGTAGCCACCAATCACCTCCCTTGTTTCACCCAGCATGACTGGCTGCTCGATCACACAGGTGAAATGGTGCATCAGTGTGCTCAGTGATACACTGACATTACTAAATCCATTGTATTGTTGGTGACCTGCTGTGTTTGTTTTCATTTCACTTCACAGGGTGTGAGATGTGTCAATGGAGTCAGTGATGCTGCAGACCACTCGTATGCTTGAGTGATAAATTTGCAGGTGAGTGACAAAACAAAATTATGATCAGCAATGGAGTTGGTAGCTTGGCAGCTCCTTCCTTCATCTCCATACCACTGCACAGTCTGCAAGTGAGTGCAACTAGTTCACACTTTCAGGCTTAAAGTGGAAAGTGTTAAGCCCCGGAGCACAGCTTGGGCGAGTTCCCCCCCTCCATTTTGGCCACATGAGTAAGCTTCAAAATTGGCGGGGGCTATTTCTTTTTGACCATGCAGACAACCCCCAGGTAATTTCTGAATTGTGGCAAGGACAAGTAGGGACAACTTTTCTGGGCAAAATTTGTTCAGAAGGGGCTTGCCTTTGCCTTCCTCTGAGGCTGAGCATGACTTGCCCAAGGTCACCCCGTGAGTTGCCATGCCATCAGGGATTCAAACCCTGGCCACCAGAGTCATAGTCCAATGCTCAAACCACTGCACCATTCTGGGTCTCCAGTGCGATACACCACAATCTGTTTATCCACTTTTGTATTGAAAGATGTTATATTGTTTTCCATAATTTTACTATTTCTATTCTTGTGGCACTTAACAGGAATGCCATGTGCTCATTATTTGGCAAATCTTTCAGTTTCAGTTTCAGATATGGGAATTAACAGTAATGATATTCCATGATGTATTTTTCTTGTTCAATTTAATATTGTTTCCCCCATAAACTAACTATTTTGAATAAATAAGCCACATATGTTGTTCCACTTTCATAATTCTTTCCTATAGATATAAGACATGACACGGAACTATATAAAAATGTTTTGCTTGCATTGTTTGCTGTTGGCTCTGTAAAATAGGGAAAGAAAAGTTTCAGTGGCCACTGTAGATGCATTATTTCTCAGGGGGGAGACTAGAGAAAAGCTCTCCCACCTTGCATCTCCTCTTTCCTTCATCTAATTCAGCTTCTGCCTTTTATAGTCATACCTGCAAAGAGCAGTAGTGGCAGAATTACTTGCTCACACAATGAGTAAATCATCTGGCAAAGAACCCCTTCCAGTCAGCATATTCAGTGTTCTCAGGATGTGTTCAGCAGGACTGGCCCAAGGTATCTTGCTGTCTAAGTCAGGACAACAAATATGCCATCTCCATATTTGTCTAGGTACAGCCTGAGGAATGATTTGGACATATGAAGATAAAAATCCCATGAATATCTCACCCTAACACTAACAAATCAAATAGTGAACAATTTGTTGACCTTTCTTGACTTTCAAAAGATTCTGCATGAGCTACCTCATTTTGCCCTAGAGTAGGGCCAGTCTGACAATTCAGACACATATCATACAGGGGAAGAGGGTGAGTCCATATTTAATAAAGAAGTTTCTTGTGACCAGGTGATGAACTTTAATCTACTTGGAGTTTGATGTGAACTCCCTCACTCTTTCATGAGATGTATATTAGGAAAATATTTGGATCTTTTACACAAGCTATAATAATAATAAAAGCTTTATTTCTAGCCCGCCTTTCCAGAGATCAAGGCGGGTTACAATGGTGGATTTTGCAATCCAACAACATACAATTTACAATAAAAACATTGTCAGAAATTTACAATTACATTATATAAAACATTATATAAAACGACAACAATAACAATTCCAAGCTAGCAGCAATTGTAACAACAGTGAGGGGGATCACAACAGGGCTATTGGGGGTATGCCTGTTTGAAAAGATACGTTTTCAGCCCTTTTTT
>NC_056523.1:308591643-308652820 GCF_019175285.1 Sceloporus undulatus | reverse complement strand
AAATTGGTCTAGGGAGGGGGTTGAGCGGAGCTCGTCGGGGATCGAGTTCCAGAGCTTAGGGGCCGAGGTGGAAAAGGCCCTTTGTGTAGTGATGGCTCGTCTAGCATCTGGAACTCTTAGGAGATGTTTATCACCCGATCTGAGAGTGCGGGGCGGATTATATGGAGAGAGGCGGTCCTCTAAGTACCCTGGGCCCAAGCCATTTAGGGCTTTATAGATGATAACCAACACCTTGTATTGTGCCCGGAAGTGAATAGGCAGCCAATGTAGATCTTTAAGTACCAGTGTTATATGGCTGGCCCTGGAAGATCCAGTGACCAGCCTTGCTGCCATATTCTGGACCAGTTGAAGCTTCCGGGTTTGGTACAAGGGTTCCCCCATGTAAAGCGCATTGGAGAAATCCAAACGAGAGGTTACCAGAGCATGTACCACTGTTTCAAGGTCCCCTCGGCCCAGGTAGGGTCGCAGCTGGCGTATCAACCGAAGCTGATAACAGGTACTCCTGACCGTCGCATCCACCTGAGATGTAAGGTGAAGCGACGAGTCCAGGAGCACCCCCAGACTGCAAACAGAGTCTTTCAGAGGAAGCGTGACCCCGTCTAGGACAGGTGGACAAATCTCCAAACCTGGACCTGGGGAACCTATCACAAGTACTTCTGTTTTCTCTGGATTCAGTCTGAGTCTGTTTTCCCTCATCCAGCCCATTACCGAGTCCAGACAAGCATCAAGAGGAGAGATGCCATCCCTGGTCACTGCATCAGTCGGAGACACAGAGAAATATATTTGCGTACTGATAACACCGCGCCCCGTATCTCCGGATGATCTCTCCCAGCGGTTTCATGTAAATGTTAAATAGCATGGGAGACAGAATGGCTCCTTGAGGGACACCAGATGTAAGTGCCCTCTTATCGGAGCACACGTCTCCCAGCTGCACCATCTGGAACCTGCCCGAGAGGTAGGAACGGAACCACTGGAGCGCAGTGCCCCCAATTCCTAACTCTCTCAGGCGTTCCAGAAGGATACCATGGTCGATGGTATCGAAAACCTCTGAGATGTCCAAGAGCACTAACAGGAACACGCTACCCCTGTCCATGCCCAGACGGAGATCATCGACCAAGGCGACCATGGCAGTCTCAACTCCATAGCCCGCCTGGAACCCAGTTTAAAATGGGTCTAGATAATCAGTATCATCCAAGATCGATTGAAGCTGGAGTGCAACCGCCCTCTCGATCACCTTTCCCAAAAATGGCAATAGCGAAACGGGCCGATAATTACTATGCATCAGGGGGTCAAGGGAGGGCTTTTTGATCAGCGGTTTCACTACGGCCAATTTCAAGCTGGTTGGAAATTGCCCATCCCTGAGTGATGTATTAATAATTTGGTGTAACAAGGTGGTTACACCCACGCACCCCTGAGCCGCCAGCCATGAGGGACAGGGATCGAGAGAGCAGGTTGTCTTCCTTACGCTTCTAAGAATCTTGTCCACATCCTCGGTACTTACAGACTCAAAATGATCCAGTACAATCCACGGAAGCTCTGGAGGCCTCTACACCAGATTCTGACCCAATAATGGCGTCGAGATCAGCTCTTATCTGAGAGGTTTTATCCGTGAAGAAGTTGTTAAATTGGTCACAGCAGGCCTTGGATGGTTCCAAAATAGGGTTCAGAGAGGAGGGAAGCTGCGTAAGCTCCCTCACTACTCTGAACAGCTCTGCTGGACGCGACTCCGTGGACGCGATACGCGCAGCATAGAACGAATTCTTTGTTGCGTCTATCGCCACTCCATAGTCATCTAAAAGAGAGGCTAGGAGTGCCTTGTCGGCTAAGTCCTGATGTCTCCGCCATTTGCGCTCTAGTCGTCGCAGGACCCGCTTCCTTGCCCAGAGATCTTCAGTATACCAGGGCTGTTTTTTGGAAGCAGGCCTGAGAGGACGCTTGGGAGCGATACTGTGTATAGCCCTCGAGAGATCAGTGTCCCAAATGGTAGTCAGGGCATCAACAGAATCGCCGTCACATCCAACCATATACCCCTCTAGGGCTTCTTGGAACCTTTTGGGTTCCATCAGCCTTCGAGGGTGGACCATTCTAGTAGGTCCGCCACCCCCGGGAGGGATCTGGGTAGATGCTTTGATTTTTGCCTCCACCAGGAAATGGTTCGTCCATGACAGGGCGGAAATGTTAGTTACTTCTGTATAATATCTGTATGACAAACTGTCTGGCCTTCCTAGTGATCAGTTTTCAGATTTCATAACCCCCCATAACCCCCCTGAAACATTTTGAAATGAGGGATAAGAGATGAGAAACCTGCAACCAGAAAATAACACATGAGTGTTATTGCATCTACAGCAGGAGTGAGCAGAAGGCAGATGAGAATCTACTGGGAAACTGGTGGATGATTCAAGCGATTAATGAGGATTTCTGATTCCACTTGATATACTAAGTCCAGGAATGTGTTTTGTGTACCAAAACTGAATGGTACTCTCTGTCATCACACACAAAAGCCACTCATATTACTTTTGTTTACCTAAACATTTCTATAATTTATGACATAGTCATTTTGTTGGTGTTGTTGAAAAATTGTTAAAGAATGGACAGCTAAAAAGACAAAGGAATATGTATATTAAGTCTGAATTCTAACTAGAAGATGATTAAACTGAGGCTGTTGTATGAGATGATGTGATTCATTGGAAGCATTGCTTGGTAAAGGAAGAAAGTGCAAAGGTAGGCTTGTTGCTGAATATAAAGGAAACAAAAATAATGACCATGGAGGAGCTACATCAATTCAACCTAGAGAAAATTAAAATAGTTAAAGATTTCTTGTACCTTGGCTCAAACATTGAACAGAACAGAGACAGTAGTCAAGATATAAAGAGAAGACTAGAAATGGGAAGGGAAGCCATGAAAAAGTTGGAAAAGATCCTAAAGAGAAAAGATATGCAACTGAGCACTAACGTTAGAATTGTCCAAGCCATGGTATTCCCCATCACTATATATGGATGTGAGAGCTAGACAGTGAAAAAAGCAGATAAAAAGAAAATCAACTCATTTGAGATGTGGTGCTCGAGAAGAGTGATGAGGACACTGTGAGCAGCCCAAAAGGCAAATAAACAGGTCCTGGAACAGCTTAAGCCTGAAAACTCCTTGGAAGCCAAGATGATCAAACTGAGACTGTCATACTTTGGCCACATCAGGAAAAGGCATGACTCACTGGAAAAGGCAATAATGCTGGAAAAGCTTGAGGATAGTAGAAAGAGAGGACAGCAACCCAGATGGCTAGATTCAATCAGGGAGGTCACAGGCATAAGTCTGCAACACTTATGCAGAGCAGTGGAAGACAAGGAGTCTTGGAGATGCCTCATCCACAGGGTCCCCAGGGGTTGAGGACTACTTGAGGGCAGTTAACAACAACAACAATGAAGTGGGAGGCAGTAGGAAAAGAGGGAGACCACACCACAGATGAATTGATTCAGACAAGGAAGCTGCAGCTGCCTTGGGTATGTAAGGGGATTATCACACAGAGGCACTTACCATTGCTAAAATGCCAGCAAAACATTCTTGAAGCATTCCTGAAGCGCAAAGGTGGAATAGCTGGTCGCACTTCTTAATCATCATTGAGGCGTCCCACTTCTCTCCTGTAGTCAAAGCGTTCGTGGAGCAGCCATTATTGAATAATGGGAACTTCTATTATTCAAGAAATGGCTGCTCTGCAAACGCTTTGACAATGGAAGCAGGGCGCCTCATTGACTATTAAGAAGCGTGACCGGCTATCCCACCTTTGCATTTCAGGAACACTTCAGGAACGTTTTGCCAACAGTAAGCCTCCTTGTGATAAGGGCCTAAGACTTGAGCAGGGCAGACAATAAGTGGAACTCTTAAGAGCTTTCTCATTCATAGGTTTGCCATAGGTTCAAGATGACTGGATGACAAATAACAACCACCATCCAATGGGCACTGACAGACTGTTCTCCCCAGCAGCTTTGCCATGTGGCTTATGTCTATTCTTGGTGGCCAGCTAGAGCGTTCTTAAGGTATAATCATCAACAACCTCCTACACACACACACACACACACACACACACATTAATACACTCTCCTGTCCATGGATTCTGGCCTGTAAATGTATTCCTACTCTTGCATTGATGGGGTAGTGGTCATTTGCTTTGAAACTTGTAACTTTGCCATTAGCATTCAGTCAAGTGATATACAAAATTAACCAACCAGTCCCAGAATGGAAATTCTAATCTGAAGTCTCACTTGCATACAGTTCTGCACCCATTTCCTGTGGTTTTCTTTTAAAGACAACAATTCACATATATGTTGAAGTAATCATTTGGATGACTTCTAAACTGAAATTACAGTCCGTTTTGAGAGTTGTGACAGTTAGCCTGCCTGCTGTAATCCACATGACACTGCACAAGATAGTTCTTGCAGCACAACATTGAAAGCATTGAGCTTTGAAAGGCAGTCTGCTCATGAGCAGTGGTTCCAAAACTTCAGAACTGCCAAATGTTCCAAATTGAGAGGCAGAGTCCCAATTGCCTTTAAAATGTCCCAGTTTCACTCACTTCCTCCAGCTTTGTCCCTGGCTTACTTCAATTGCTGCAAGTGGAGTGCAAAAGTAATACAGTCAATACAGCAGGGAGTCGGGGAAAAGAGAGAGGTGCAGCCTTTCCTAGTTTGTCTGCTTTTCCTCATTGAAAATTCTGACTGTGATGTTGGTTAGCTACAGCCGCATTCCCACTTATAAATAAATTGCTTTGCAATCTGAATTGATGGATTGGTTCGGCAGCAGAGCGTAGTTCACACTACATTTGGCCCGGTCACATTTTCTTGCTGCAAAATAAAATAAAATAACCCATTTGTGGTTCACATAGACGAATGAATCAATTCAAAATGGAGCCGGCCAAAAGGCAAATTTAAATTGATTCTGATCCACATCTGGTTCACATTTGCACGAAATCGATTTATCCAAAAAAGATACAGAAAAATTCAGCATCCAAAAGATGCGGGTTAAATGGGTCTAGTATGTGGCCCCCCTCTCCGAATCACTTCAGTGATTCAGTTCAAGTGCAAGCCATGGTCATTTAAACCAATTCAAACTGATTTGCGATCCAGTTTAAAAGGTAGTGGGAATGATACCTGTGTTCCTGTTATCATCTGTGAATTGTTGGAGGGTATGAAACTTTGGTTCTCCGGGTGTTTTGGCCTTCAACTCCCAGATGCCTCAGCCAGCGTGGCCAGTGGTCAGGAATTCTGGGAGCAGAAGTCCAAAATATCTGGAGGTTCAAAAACTGAGAATCACTATCTATAGGATATTCAAGACTACTGAGTGCCCTCATTTCATTTAGTAATAGAAATAGCATGTACATTTCTATACTGCTTATCTGTGAACTCAGCACTCTCTAAGTGATTTACAATCTGTAAGCTAATTGCCCCCAACAAGATGGGTACTCATTTTACTGACCTACAGAAGGATGGAAGGCTGAGTGAACTCTGGAGCTCCTGGGATTGAACTCACAACCTTGCGGCTACAGTTCTGGCATTTAGCCACTGTGCCACCAGGGAACCACTGAATGCCCACTTTCTAGTTCAGCACTCTAACTATTGCATCCTACAGACATACTCATACTCAATATGCGTCATGGCTCTATGGCAAGGAAGTTCCGTGTATCAAAGGTACCATGAAGAGCATTCCTCTGCCTACCTTCACTTGTTTTGCTTGGCACGTTGATTAGAATTTCATAAAGAAATACTGGTCTGTTGACTATACTGGGGGCATGCAGATTGGCTCTACAACATGAAGATCAAAGCTTTTGCTTTGTTTTGTAAATAGCTTTTTACAGTCTGCCCATGCCAAAAGCATGCTTGCCATATAGGCGGTTTTCCCCATGTGAGGGGGAGGGTCTGGAACAGATCCCCCAGCATATAAGAAGGGCCACTGTAGGTAAAATCTTAACCTTGGATTTATTTCTTTGAATAATTATAGTGTCCAAAGAGTTAGAGGAAGCCAATACAGAAACTGAAATTTTTCAACACTTGTAAAGGATATTTTGAGAGCATATTGTTACAGTTGAGTCATATGGGTGAGCAAGTTGCGGCCCTGCTCTTCTTACTGGATTGCATTTCCCAGCACACCTCATTGATATTTATGCTGGCTAAGGCAGATGGGATTTGTTCAACAACATCTGGAGAGCCATGAGTTGCCAGCCCCTGCCACAGTGGATGACTAATAGCAAACTTGAAATGGTTACTTTGCAGAATCCCACTGCAACGATAATCCTCTCCACAAGTTGAAACAGTTTTGTGGCCTTCAATTTATTTGTGATGTGATTAAAGAAGTGGTTTCTATTTACATCAGGGGTCAGAAACCTCACACTTTGGAGCTGAATCTAAACCACATAGAATTCTAGTTTGACACTGTTGTTGTGGTGTGACTTCAAGCCATTTCCAGTTTATGGCGATCCAAAGGCGAACCTAATAGCTGGTATGGAATAGTGGTTTGAGTGCTGGACTACAACTCTGGAGCCCAGGGTTTGAATCTCTGCCTAGCCATGGAAACTGCCTTAGAGTCACCATAAGTCAGAAATAACTTGAAGGCACACAGTAACAATCGTTGTTGTGTTGTACTGTATTTCATTGTTGTGTTTTACTGTATTGTAAGCAGTCTCGATCCTGCTGGAGAGATGGAGTAAAAATAAAATTTCTATTCTATTCTATTCTATTCAAAGGCGGAACCTATCATAGGGTTTTCTTGGCAAGATTCATTCAGAAGGTGTTTGCCTTTGACCTTCTCTGAGGCTGAGAGTGTGTGACTTGCCCAAGGTCACTGTGGGCGGGGCTGGAGTAGCTGGTTGCATAATGAGCGTCCTGGTCTAGCTCCTCCCTCCGGGGTAGGCGGTAGGCGGCAACAAACTTGCAGGCACGTTGCAAGAAAACTAAACTTTTTAACGGCAACTTTTTAAACTAACAACATGCCAACATCTTGGCTGTCTCTTAGCCCTTAAGAAAACTATAAGTCCCAACAGTGCCCAAGCAAAGTCTTTATCTTTCAGTCGCCTTCCTCCGCCACACGGCCTCGTGACGAGGGTCTTCCTCCGGAGTGTTTTTCCAGGGGTTCTAAGTCTGCCTTTTCTTTATCCCGGGGTTCTGGGCCAGTTTGCCACTGTTCTCCCTTAGGGTCCCACCAGGCGCCTTCCAGAGGGTCTTCCCTTCCTATAGCCCAACTCTCGGTGTCAGGGAAAGGGAACTCTCCTTCCACGCGGGGGTCTCTTAGGAAAACCTCCTCGTGCAGTCCCTTTCGCCGACCGCTCGACCTCGTCTGTAACACCGCGGGCACCCCGTCCCTTATTGGTTTCCGCTTCACCTTCTCTCTCCCTTCTCCGACCGCAACTCCCCGTCCTCCTCTTCCGCCACGTGTTCCTCCTCCCGGTCGCCTCTCTCCTCCTCTTATTCCCCTCGGGCTGACTCTTCCCTCTCCTGGCTCCGCCTCACGCCCCTCCTGCCCCACCTGCCCCTCATTAGCCCCTTCAGCCCTCTCTCTTAAGGGTACCCCCTCACTACAGTCACTCATTGGTTTTCCATGGCTAAATGGAGATTTGAACCCTGCTCTCCAGAGTCCTAGTCCAGCACCCTAACTACTGAAGCACAATGGCTCATTGACATGCTAGGGTTCCCTAAATAGCTGCTTTCTTCATGATACCATTTTTTAGTGATTTCCCAGCTTATCGATGAGTTTTTCACCCATTCTGAAAGCTATGAGCTAAAATGTGCTAGTATGCTTGCTCCCACTTTTTGGCCTTTGCTGCTGTCTACTACTATAACATACCCTCAAGAACTGCTCTCCATCTCATCAACTTTCTACTGGTCCACCACCTTCTCAGGCATACTTGCTGGATAAGAGAGGGGCCGACTTAGTGGCTGCTCTCAGACTTTGGAATTCCCTCCTAAGAATACCAAACTAGCTCCTGCCTTGCTCTTCATCTGCCATCAAGTGAAAACTATCTTATTCCAATGTTATGCGTTGACTGCAATGGGGCTTTAATACTTTTTTAAAAAACCAAAACCAAAATCTTCCTCCTCCCCCCCTCTTGATATACCCTCTGTCCCTTTCAGCTGCATAGTGAGTTCAACAATCCAATTTTTAACCAAAAAAAAAATGGTTTTAATTCTGGACATTAATTGTTTTTAAAATTTTTATATACATACAGATATGTATATATAAAACTGATGCTTGTGGAATATTTTAATCTGTTCTGGTTTTAATAATCTGCAAGTAGCCTCGAGTCCCAATATTCAGGAAAAGGTGGGATATACATGATTTATTATTAACAACAACAATGTCTTATGAGCAGCAGCTTAGGGAGCTGAATAAGTTTAGCCTGGGAAAGAGAACGTTAAGAGGTGACATGATAACCATGTTCAAATATTTTCATTTTATTTTATATATAAATACATATATTACACATACATCAAATAACATACAACTGAACACATAAACTTATCAACTTACATGATGTACAAACATGGAATCACATAAACACCAATGAATCTTTCATCCTATCTGACCACTCTTTCTCTTACATCCACATAGTCTTGTCTATCTATATATCTCTTACATACCTAGAACATAAAAAGTACTTTTTTATTCTTATAGCTGTTTCTGAAAAAAAGAACCTTCAACTGATGAGGCTTATATTTTCTATCTAAAATGAGTTTGCTCCTGCCTTGCTTAACCTTAATTTGAGCTAATTCTACATCTTTTAAATCATAAGTTACCTGGTGTATTCACATCATTTCATCATCCCCCCCTCTATTCCCTTTCTTTTTCTCTTTTCTTTACCATTTTCCTCACTTTACATTATCCTTCCAATTGTCCCCATTTTCTTCCTTTTCTTTCTATCCAGTAATTGAAATCCCATATTAAATTTTTAGCGTTCTGATACATTACTAAATACATGTACTATTTATCTAAATATGTATTCAACTCCAAATCTTCAACTATATCCAATCATATTTCTTTACACATATTTCTTTATTATTCTATTTCTCTTCTTTAAATATTACTACCTTTCCATTGAATCGAGTGTTCTTGTTCATTATTCTTTATCTATTTCTCAATTCCATTGTTATTTTCCTCCAATTTGTTTCTCCAAAAATTTATTATTAAATTCCATTCTTCTTGAATCTTCCCATCGTCTTCCTCCTTTAAATTCCTTGTAAGTATATGTAAATTTTTCATATCCAATAATTTTTCCAGCCATTCTTCTTCTGTAGGTATCTGAGGAGATTTCCATTTTTGCCCATAGTCTAGCTGACATTACCATATATAATATAATTCTCCAGTACTTATTTTCTATCTCCTTTTGATAACCATATTCAAAGGGATGTCATATTGAGGCTGGAGCAAGCTTGTTTTCTGCTGCTCCAGAAACTAGGACATGGAGTGATGGATTCAAGCTACAGGAAAAGAGATTCCACCTCAATATTAGGAAGGATGTCCTGATGGTAAGAGCTGTATGATAATGGAATATACTGCCTCTGAGTGTGGTGGAATCTCCTTCTTTGGAGGTTTTTAAACATAATGTGGATGGCCATCTGTCTAGAGTACTTTGATTGTGAGTTCCTGCATGGCACGGGGTTGGACTGGATATCCCTTGTGGTCTCTCCCAACTCTATGATTCTAACAACAACAACATCAAGAACTTTTCTGAAATTGCATTTGCTCCTCAGGCTGAAAGCAGTTGTCTACACTTGCAAACTGAAGTAGTACCAAATTCATGAAGTTACGGAACAAGGAACCCAAATTGGTATGCTGTTCTGTTGTATTTAGTTTTATGATGGGTAATTTGAAAATGGTGCGGGATGCCTCTCTGATCTTTTTCTTATCATCTGCTCTGGATGATACCCACAAGCCAACATTCCAGACACAAGGGAATTCTGCTACAGTATGAGGACAATATGGATGTAAGCAAGAAAGGTTAAAAAAAGAACAAAGTAAAGACTGTCAAAAAACAACAAAAAACCTTCAACTTCACAAAAACAAACAAAAACAAAACAAAACTCAACACCATCACCAATAAACAACAATGAACACTTTGTCAGATCTTTACAGGTTTCCAAATTCAGTTTGAGTAGAAAATAACAACTAGGACATATTTTTGAGCCTGGCATCTCTGAGATGCCCTGCTGTGCTTTGGATGAAACTAATTTGAAGTTTATTGAACCTTTTCTTTTTGTTGCTCTTGGCACATCCAAGATCAGGTCCTAGAGACACGATATTCTGCATTTTCCTAGGTACCACCAGTCTTTGGTTTTATTTTTCTCCTTGCTTGAACCCAGAAGTATCAGTGAATTTAAAAAATACAAAACAAAACCAATCAGTCCTGTATGTTTTCTATTTATGGCAGCAGATTTTTACAGATTCCAAAGAGGTTTGCCAATGTCAGGGACCTTCAGGTCTTCAGAAGTCTCAGTTCCCTGCCAAGATAGAGAGGTCTTCCAAATCCCCCTTTTTCTAGTATGCATGTGATGCAAGAACTAGGGAAGTGCAAATCTGTCAGGTTCACTTTCTCCATCATTCAGACTTTTAAAACGTCAAGTGCTTTGTGTCACAAATATGAAGATAGTTGCGGATTTCAATAGAAATAAAATGAAGGAAAATAATAATAAGAAGAAGAAGGAGGAGGAGAAGAAGAAGAAGAAGTTTTAATAATAATAATAATAATAATAATAATAATAATAATAATAATATTTATTTGTATACCGCCCTCTGGCAAACCAATCCGGGCGGTTAACAACAGTAAAATATAAAATATGACAATTAAAAACACTTTATCCCTCCCCCCTTTAAGACAGTATTAAACAGTATAACATATTAAAAACACAATATCAAGCATAAAAACAGCAGTTAAAACTAAAAACCCTGATATTCCTCTGTTGATCCTCAACCATCACTAAGATGGGGCCACGGGAGGAATGAGGGAATCAGGGAACCTGGGAACCTGGGCCAGGATGGTTAATCTGGAAAGGCCTGCCGGAAGAGATCCGTCTTGACCGCTTTTTTAAAGCTGTCTAATGATGTTATCTGATGGATCTCATCCGGCAGGTCGTTCCAGAGTTTGGGGGCGACAGCAGAGAACGCCCTCTGGGAGGTTGCCGCAAGCCTAGATTTTAGAGGCTGCAGTAAGTTCCTCCCAGAGGACCGGAGAGCGCGGGGAGGATTGTACAGGAGGAGGCGGTCTCTAAGATAGCTTGGACCCAAGCCATTTAGGGCTTTAAAGGTGATAACCAACACCTTGTACTGGGCCCGGAAGCTGTTAGGCAGCCAGTGGAGGGACCTCAAAACCGGAGTAATGTGGTCCCTCCTAGATGTACCTGACACAAGTCTGGCTGCCATGTTTTGAACCAGCTGTAATTTCCGAGTCAAGCACAGGGGTAGCCCCATGTAGAGTGCATTACAGAAGTCAAGGCGTGAGGTTACCAGCGCGTGCACAACCGTCTCGAAATCCCTTACTTCCAGAAAAGGGCGCAGCTGGCGTATCAGCCGAAGCTGATAACAGGCACTCCTGACCGTCGCATTTACCTGATTTGTCATCAGGAGCGACGAGTCAAGGAGCACCCCCAGACTGCGAACACAGTCACTGGAGGAGAGTGTGACCCCATCCAGGACTGGAGGTTGCAACCCAATTCTTGGTTTCGGGCCGCTACCATGAGCACCTCCGTCTTGTCTGGATTCAGTTTCAATCTGTTTTTCCTCATCCAGCCCATTACCGCCTGAAGACATTCATTGAGAGAAGAGATGCCATCGGAATTCGAGGCCGACGAACGAGATACCGAGAAATAGATTTGGGTGTCATCAGCGTACTGATAACACCCAGCACCATAACTCCGTATTATCTCACCCAGCGGCTTCATATAGATGTTAAATAACATCGGGGACAAAATAGCCCCCTGAGGAACCCCACAAGTGAGGTACCTCTTACTGGAGCTACAGTCCCCGAGTAGCACCCTCTGAGACCTGCCCGAGAGGAAGGACCGGAACCACTGCAAAGCAGTGCCCCCGATACCTAACCCCTTCAGGCGGTCCAACAGGATGCCGTGATCTATAGTATCAAAAGCCGCTGAGAGGTCTAAGAGCACCAACAGGGTCACACTCCCCCTGTCAATGCTCAGATGCAGATCGTCGGTCAAGGCAACCATGGCAGTCTCAACCCCAAAGCCTGTCCTAAAGCCAGTTTGAAATGGGTCTAGATAATCGGCTTCATCCAAGACAGCTTGGAGCTGAAGGGCAACCGCCCTCTCGATCACCTTGCTCAAAAATGGCAGCAATGACACCGGCCTATAATTCCTCATATCCAGGGGGTCCAGGGAAGGTTTTTTCAGGAGCGGCCTAACCGCTGCTTCCTTTAAACAAGATGGAACATGTCCTTCCCTGAAGGATGCACCGATGATATCCGTGAGGAATCTCATCAATGCATCCCCCCCCCTGGATGGCCAGCCATGATGGGCAAGGGTCAAGAGGGCAAGTTGTCTTCCTCACCTTACCAAGCAGCTTGTCCACGTCATCAGTACTCACAGATTGGAGCTGATCCAGTATGACTACATCGGCGGAGTCACTGGATGCCTCGCCTGTCGACTCTGTTTCAACGGTGGCATCTAAGTCGGCTCTTATCTGAGAGATTTTGTCTGCAAAGAAGTTGTTAAACGCGTCACAGCAGGCCGTCGTCGGGTTAAGTAAGGGATTTGGCGCAGGGGTCACCTGCGTCATTTCCCTCACCACCTTAAACAGCTCTGCTGGACGGGACTCTGCAGACGCAATACGTGCAGAGGAGAAGGCTCTCTTCGCTGCACGTATTGCCTCCCGATAGGAACGAAGAAAGTTCCTATGGCGAGTTCTGTTGGATAAGAGTCGAGTCTTCCACCACCTGCGCTCTAGCCGTCGTCCAACCCGCCGTCCAATCACTGGGTATATACCACCCAATCACTGGGAATCCGAGCGGTTTACAACACAGGGGATAATAGACGGTTCCCTGCCCTCAGGCTTACAATCTAAAAGACACGACACAAAAGGAGAAGGGAATGGTGAGGGGGGGAGGGAATCAGGTCCGGTATTCTTTTCTCCCTCTGAGGCCTGGACCAAAGCAGATGGACCGGAGGGAGGGCTCTTCTTCTTCAGGCTAGCCCTGATGGAGCTGGGCCAGCCTATTCTCTCCCTCACAGGCTGAAGGATGACAATTATGGAGAAAGGGGCCTCTTTCTTCAGGCTAGCCCCTGATGACGCTGGGCCAGCCTACTCTCTCCCTCAGAGGCCAAAAGATGACAGTTATGGAGGGAGGGGCCTCTATCTTCAGGCTAGCCCTGATGGAACTGGGCCAGCCTATTTTCTTCCTTACAGGCCGAAAGATGACAGTTAAGGAGGGAGGAGCCTCTATCTTCAGGCTAGCCCCGATGGAACTGGGCCAGACTACTCTCTCCCTCACAGGCCGAAAGATGACAGTTAGGGAGGGAGGAGCCTCTTTCTTCAGGCCAGCCCCTGATGGAACTGGGCCAGCCTACTCTCTCCCTCAGAGGCCGAATTATCTCTCATTTGCATCAATAAAATTCAGTATTTCCAGCATAGAGTGGACCATGTTGTCTCTATCTGACATAAAAGGGTTAAAGATTAAGGCCCCGTTCCCACTGGGTTATAAAGCATTCCCATTTGAATTCGCGTTCAATCCTAGTTAAAGGGAAATTGTTCCCATTTGAATTTGCGTCCGATTCTAATTTGGTCGATTTCTCTAGCAAAAACCCAAATCAGTGGTAGATAAACTGGGTTATCCTGACACCACTTTTCAAGTAGTTCTTTTTGCAGCTGTCATGTCGGATCTGGGGCAAACGGATCTGGTGTCCAAATTGGTATTTTAGGAGGGGAGGAGAAATGTTCAAGGGGCTGTCCCGGGGTGTCACCAGCTTTGTTCTCTTTCCTGGCATTCCCTGCGCCATTTCCCCCCATTCACGTAGCTTTTCCCCTAATGGTGTGGGAAGCAGGGATGGCAATCGCGTGTGTAGACAAATTAATTTTTTTTAAAAAAAATTAAGCTTTTGATCACCTAAGTGCTCTATCAGGTGTCTGATCATAGCAAATTGTGACATTGACCTCCAAATGCAATGAGCATATTACACCCCACTGCAACCCCCCCCCCCCCCCCCCACATGTGAGGAGACCCATTGAACAATATTTTTTATTTCCTTTTTCTTTCTTTCTTTCTTTCTTTCTTTCTTTCTTTTTTTGCCTGAGCGGCTAAGCGCCTGAGCCATCGATTGACTACTAAAAACAAAACATAACAGAAAAACAAGTTTAAAAGACGCAAATGGGAGGGGGGAACAAAAATAGGTCGCATCAAAATACATCGAAGAAATTGGCATCACTGTGACGTCTAATCAACTAAGCGCTTGATTGACAGCTTTAAAAAAAATGGTCCCAGAAAGGCAATGGTTATGGGGAACAAAAAAGTCCTCATCAAAATACAACGGAGAAATATCAGTGGGAATGAGAAAAGAAAAACTGAGTCCGTTTGCTCCCTTTTGTAATGGGAACAATGAACATGATACGAATACGACTCAGATATTTGATCCGAGCCAGACTTGCAGCGAGATTTATCCATTTATATGCCCAGTGGGAATGGGACCTATGAGTTTCTTAGGGTAGCAACCCTAATTTAGCATCCCTTGGTGTCTTATGCACATGCAAGTTCTCCTGCAGAAGTGGTTAGACTTTTATTTTTGTGCAATGTAGAAAGTTTGTATTCAGTGTAAGTGGAGTTGCACATGTGGTATTATTTCAAAAAGATGTGTACTACATATTACACATACAGACATAGATGCAGATTTTGCATTGCAATTCAGTAATGAGGTGCCATTGCATAATTCTTAGAGGATACAGTTATGCTTCACCTTCTTGATGCAGGATCTTTGTTGTGGTTGACTGTGTAGGGATTCAGTCCCAGAGCTTTAAGAATTAAGTACTCAGAGTCCTGGTCTAGAAGGCCAAGAGTGTAGCCACATTGCAGAATTAAAGCAGTTTGACAGCACATTAACTGTCATGATTCTACCCTCTACAATCCTGGGATTGGTAGTTTGGTGAGGTATTCAGCCTGATCTGTCAGAGAGCTCTGGTATCTCACCAAATGACAATTCCAAGATTCTGTGCGATAAAGTCATTGCTTAGGGAGCTGGGTATGTTTGGCCTAGAGAAAAAGGGGTGACATGATAGTCATGTTTAAATACAGTATTTAAAAAGATGTCATACTGAGGATGGGGTAAGCTTATTTTCTGCTGTTCCAGAGACTGGGATATGAAGCAATGGATTAAAACTACAGGAAAAGATTCCACAAAACATTAGGAAGAACATCCTGATGGTAAGAGCTGTTCAACAGTGGAACATGCTGCTTTGGAGAATGGTGGAGTTTCCTCCTTTGGAGCTTGGCCCGAGTTCTTGAGTGACGAGTTATCACTCAATTTTTTTTCTGAACAAATTAGAATCTAATTGCTCAATTTAGATTTTGCATTTTATGCACTGAGTTACAAGCTCATTTTTTAAAGTTGGATTTGTTTATCAGCAGTATTGTATGTTGTTCAAAAATTAGAAATTCATCTAGAAATTTGATGTTATAAACATTAATCAAATATTTCCTAGGAGTGTGGAGCATACAAAAGGTTGGGAACCACTGGCCTAATTTGTAGTAACTCAGATGAAGATATGAGTATGTGGTTCATAGGGTGCCATAGAGTGGGGTGGCGTGCAACATATTTTTGAACTACCAAAAGGCTCAAGACTGATGTAGGAGATTACCACACTGCCCTTTTCCATCCTACCCTCCTGACCTTGGTGCCGGATGAAAACTTTTAAAGCATAGATTTTATTGCACACTTCCATGCACAGGCCGGAGGCATCCCATACCCGATCATGGTATCCCATACCCGATCTGGACTTCTCCCATACTTTGCAAAGAACAGGAAAATCCTGTTCTTTCAAAAAGTGCCAGAGAAGTCTGGATCAAGTATAGGAACACAAGCCTTCAGTACATTCAGAAAAAGCTTTATTCAGTAAGCAGAGGAGATCACAGTAGATAGTTGTCAAGACTGAAGAATTCATTCATTGTGTACTTATATGATATACAACCAATTCAGCCATTACAAACGCCAATGTTCCATTATCAGAAACTCAAAACATACTGTTTTCCCAGGTCGTGCCCCCATCCCTATATTTTCATATTGTATGTATGCCCTAGAACAGGGGATTTCAGCATCTGGCCTTCAAATGTTTCGGTGATTCACGACCACAGCCAGCATGGTCAATGGTCAAACATTCTTGGAAACAAAGTTGAAAGCATCTGGAAGGCTCAAAAATACTCACAAAAATTATTTCACAAAATGCCTGTGATCCACATTATATATTCTGAATGTAGGACAGGGAGAGAAAACACATGGGCTACCATTTTTGTTGGACTGCAGCTCCCAGCATTCCTCACCACTGACAATGAGTTGTTGGAACTGCAGTCCAGCACCATCGGAAGGGCTACATGATTTCCAGTTCTGGTCTAGAAAGCCTGAAACCATCTCCCATTTCATGCCTTAGCTCAATCGTGACTGATTCATTTCCACTCGTTCCCTTATTTTGAAGCCTTTATGCAATGAATACCATAAGCTAAATCAAACTCCACCTGTGTTTACAACACTGAGTCAGACAGCTCTTTCAGAGACATTTCCCCCCCAAGACAGAAATGTGCCTGTTTCCCCATCCATCACAAAGGGAAATTCTGCTCTACCCGCTGGATGGACTGCTGTTCTTTTTAAGCTACAGGCTTGCTCACTTAGCCACCCACAGGATAAGACTTCCTGATTTCACCAGACTGTTTTCAACTAAATATCCTGTTGTGTGGGATTAAAAGCAAGCCCTTCCAGCACAAACAGACTCCAGAAAGATGAGGGATCAAACCAGGTGTAAGAAAACAGAAAGAAAGCCATTAATATACAGCCTGAAAACTGCTCAGCTGTCTTTGCTTTATGAAAAAGTGCTGTTTGACTCTACAGAATGTAGTGCAAATTAGAGGATTTGGAATCCTAGCCCCACCAAAAAAAACAAAACAAGCCAAACTAAACTAAACTAAACCAAACCAAAAAAAGATCAGTCTCAAAAGAAGAAGAATTTTATTAATGAAGCCCAAGACAGGCATTGCTTGAAGCTGTTTTTTTCTCCATTTCCCCCTCCTCTTTTGCTTTTGTTTTCCTCCTTCCCACAATACGTAAAACAACTCTGGCAGCTTCTCCTCCCCTCATTTTAAATGTTCTTTCTTGCTTTTAATTTTTTTTAATTGTTTACTTCTGGAAATGCTTCTATTCCTGGGGATGCTGTGGAGACACATAGGCCCAGGGAACAGCAATTACCATTGCAATAATTGTAAGCCACTATGATAGCCTTTAGGGCTGAAGGGTGGGGTAGAAGTACTCTAATAAATAAAATAAATAATCAGACAGAAAGTTATACATTAGCTTCAAAGATCATATTGGTCAGCTCTGCCAGATGAGGATCCTATAGCAGCAAAGCAACATGGGTTTAAGATGCTGCTTCAACTTTTATGTTTCATAATATGTCCAAAGTGTGGAAAAACTGCCCTTTTTAGATGACAGCTCCAACAGTACAGTACTCAATCCCATAGGGCCTGTGGCCATTCTGGCCACAGGAGTTTGGGAGTTATAGTCCAAAAGAAATACCTTTTCCAAGCTTTTTTTGTACTTTCTTATATTATATTAATGCCAAGAAGAGAGTGCTAGGTTGGCCAATAGGCTAGTGGCATGTACAGTAAAAACAAATCTGGCAACCTGTCTTCTAAACTTTACATTACTTACCTGACACATGAAAGTTGAAGATAGAGAATCAACCCCTACATGGCAAGAGCATGTAACTCCATTATTGAAACAGCTTCATGGGCTACTGGTCTGTTTCCAGGCATGATTCAAATTGCTGAGTATCACATTTATAGTCCCATATGGCTTTGAATCAGACTATCTTAGTGGTTCTCAGATGGTGGTGCAAGACCCCCCAGGGATGTGTGCAAGTATTGGTCAAGGATAGGGTTGCCATAAGTCAGGACCTCCAAACTGGGACAAATGTAGGATACATTTTTTTAAAATGGAGGACAGGCGAAAAAATTGGATGATTTTTACAAAAATGTTAATATAAATGCATGTTTCTTAGGCAAGATCAAAATGGAGGACATTTGGGCATTATTCCTAGACAGATGGAAGAAATGTACTTCCCTTTCTGGCCAAACCACCCCCCTCCATTCCATCATCATTACTATCATTTTTAAAACAAGGCAGACCTGTTAGGATTAAAAGCACCAAAAATACACAAAAAAGACACTTTGAGGGAAATAAACCCTTGGAAATGGGCACCCACCACCTCCTCCTCCTCCTCCTCCTCTTCCCCCTCCTCTTCCCCTTCCTCATCCTCCTCCCCTTCTTCCTCTTACTTCTTCCTCCTCCTCCTCTTCCTCCTCCTCCTCCTCCTCCGTCTCTTCTTCCTCCTCCTTGGCGCCATGCACCAAGAAAGGGCTCTTTCCCCTCCCCTTGGCTGGCCCAAAGGCTCACTCCTCCTCCTCCTCCTCCTCCTCCGAGGCTCCAACCCCCTCTTGAGGCTGGCCAATGGAGAGCTGGGGCTGGAAACAGCCTCGCCCCTGCTCTTCTGCCATTGGCCAGTGAGTCTCAAGGGGACGAGCGCTTGCTATTTTAGCTGTGTGTGTGCGCGCGTGTGAGCGGGGCAAGCATGAGCTGGTGCCGGCTGCAGCCCAGGGAAGTGCTACGAGCAGTGTGGCCATGCAGACGAGGAGGAGGAGGTAGGCGGGCCGAGCGCCATGCGTACGTGGAGCAAAAGGGGGAGGAGGAAGAGGGTGGGCTGTGTGGCCACCCGCCCACACAAAATACAAGGAGGTGGGGGAGGAGGAGGTGGGTGGCCGCTGCGGGAGTGCACGGAGGTGGAGGAGGAGGAGCGCTGCCTGGCCTGCAGCAAAGGCCGAATCCAGGCCCCAACCCCTGAATTGGCGGAACCAGACCGGGACCGGGCCAGTTCTGCCAAAACTGGGACAGTCCCGCCTGCAGGTGGGTTATGGCAACCCTAGACAAGGAAAATAAGAGACTTGGAGGCCCTGACTCTGACTCTTACTCCTGTTTTCAAACTTTGTTTTATGTGTAAAATTTGCACATGTATTGGTTTAAATATTGAATGTATTTAAATAAATCTGTTTTAATTTGAACTATTTAATTTCCTTATAAAATGTTAAAATATGAATATGCAAGAATGTGCAAATGAAAATATGCACACTAAACAAACATAATATTTTTATTCATATACTAACTTGGGGGGGGGCGACATCCACATGTAGATGTAAAGGGGGTCACAAGGGTAAAAAGTTTCAGAACCACAGGATTATCTGAAAGACCATGAGCCTTATCACATAAGAAAAGAAAGCTGAAACAGACTGGGAGACTAGTGGCATTCTCCATGCCTCTCTGCATGCCATTGTAGCACTTCCATTCACTTCCTGAAGAAAACAGTTATAAAAGTGTACTTTTTGTCACATTAGAATAATCTGTTTGACAAAAACCACACTTTTATGATTGCTCTCAAAGTCAAAGTTTATAAGTTGCCATATCATCTGGAGCAAAATTCACAGACTCTAACATGTATTAATTTTGAGAGTCTAATGTGGGTATTTCCTAAATTTTAGAGGACCCATTCCAAATCAGAAGTGAAGAATGAATGAGCAGCTACCCATTGTTTAGTAATCATTAATACATAGTAATCTATCATTTTCTATATAGCAAAAAAAAAAATAATAATTTTTTTAAAAGTGCTTAAAAACTGTAACTAAGTGATTTTGCTAGAGTTGGGTTAGTGATATCACTGACAGAAGGCAACTCCCTGGTGCAAATTTTCCTATCATGTTGGATGTATGCCATCTCAGGATGTGTCTGCATTTAAGAGTTCATCTCAGAACAGGAAAATGGGTATCCATTTACACAGCAGTAAAATTACCTCTACCATGTTTATAATTATATATCTGTCTTCATCCAAAGTGAGAAGTGGGAAAGCGAGGTGCTTATGTTGTGGGGAGAAAAAATAGTAGGGGACAGGAAGCATTCATTCCAACAACTTCTTGTGCAACATGATTGTTTTCAGGATTTACATCTGGCTGCCAGCTGGATCTTCTGATGCAGAGATTTCTTCCATACTTGCAAAGTAACTGCAAAGCCTTTCCTCAGGAACAGTGCCTTTCAAACACTGTTAGTTTAACATTGAAGAACTTTGCCTTTCCTTTGTTAGAAGACTATCATTTCAATGGTGATCAAATGACTCCCGTGTTTCAACCACATGCAGACAATAATCGTTGTCTCTATCCTCTTGTTCTTTCTTACTGTATTAGTGTGCATCTCTCTGTGTGCTGTCTTTGAAGAGGATGATCTACCCATTCGTTTTCACCTAGGAAACTGAGTTCATCTCTGAATATAGATACAATTCATGCCTTGGTAGTAACAGCAGCGATTTAATTGTGATAGTTGGTTCACAACTACCACTTGGTGGCTCACAACTCAACATGAAAATGTAATCCCGCTGGAAAGCATGGCTTTGATCTATGAGTAGAACTTTATTCATAGTTGTTGGTGGAAGGAAAGATTTTAATTGATTCCTCTGCACTTTTCTCTTCCACCTAATCTAGACTGAAGGATTGGGCAACCCCCCTGAACACTGTAGAACAGGGGTGAGCATTTTATGTCCCCTTCAGGCATTATTAGAAAGTAATTCCCATTTCCCATAGCTAGAACAGAATATGGAGAAACAGAATGGTTCCAAATTGGCAAGAGGTCAGGCAAGGCTGCATACTACCATCCTGCTTGTCAACTTGTATGCAGAAAATATCATACAAAGTGCAGATTTAGATTCAGAAGATGACACCATACTATTAGGAGAGAACATCATAGACTTCAAACAGTTACTAAGGAATGTAAAGGAAGAAAGTGCAAAGGCAGGCTTGCTGCTGAACATAAAGAAAACAACAATAATAATCTTGGAGGATCTACATAAATTCAAACTAGACAATGAGGAAATCGAAATAGTTCAAGATTCCCCATACCTTGGATAAAGCATTAATCAGAATGGAGACTTGCAGTCAAGAAATCAGAAAGACTGTGAATGGGAATTGATGAAAAAACTAGACAAGATCCTAAAGAGTAAAGATATACAACTGATCACTAAAATTATAATCATATAATTGTTTTCCCCATCACCATGTATGGGATATGACAGCTGTACAGTTAAGAAAGCATTCAAAATGTGGTGTTGGAGAAGAGTGCTGAGGATACCATGGACAGCCAAAATGACAAACAAATGGATCCTTGAACAGATCAGGCTTCTAAGTAAGATGATTAAACTGAGGCTGTTGTACTTTGGCCACATCATGAGAAAGCATGAATCATTGGAAAAGACAATAATGCTAGGAAAGACAGAAGGGAGTAGTAAGAGAGGAAGACCATATTTAGAATATGATATTTAGAACACAATATTTAGAAAAATGAAGGTGAGTCATCGTAGATTGCTCTAAGAGTAAACATTCTTTCAAGTTAACTCTTTATAAGAAGACAAAGGCTGCATCTGCAATGCAGAAATAATCCAGGTTGACACCACTTTTACTGCCATAGCGCCATGCTATGGAATTTTGGAAATTGTAGTTTTGTGAGAGATTTAGCCTTCTCCATTAGAGAAAGCTGGTGTCACAACAACCTACAGTTTATATGAACTTCACATTGAGTAGAAGTTCAAAACTGAAATATGATTGTTTGATTTCTTTAATATTCAATATTTGAAACATATTTGAAAAATTTTAAATAATCATTGCCTTAAATAATAATTGTCTTGGACTTTAGAATTAATCTTAAAGAGTTATTAAGGCTACCAATATTAAGTAACAGTTTATAACATTTACTATTTTATCATGTTTCTGCCAGATCTAACACTTGTAACTGAAACTGCTGAAATATAAATTGAGGCAGTCAATGCTTTTGAAAAAAGGAATTCCCATAGAATGGAGTAAGCAGAGCATCTGTAAAGGAGCCTTTCTCAACCTGTTGCCCTTTAGATATTTTAGAGTTCATTTCCCATCAGCCCCAACTAGCATGGTTACATGTATGGTCAGGAATGCTCAGATTTGTAATCCAAAAAAAATGTGGAGGGCACCAAGTTGAGGGGAGCTATAGAAAGTAAGTCCTAGCTAGAGACAGGTCTTGTCTGCAAATATTTTTGTACACATTTTTCAAATGGATGCATTAAAGGATACCAATTTCCCAATGATTAATCTTCCATATTTCACAAATGGAATCTGGGATGCATGTGGTTAGAGCAACATCAGAATGTGGCCAAGTTGTCAAATGCTACTAACAAGGAAGAGCAGGAGTGGCTGCAGCAGTTTGCTTTTGCCCAAGCCTACTGGGAAGGACAAGATTCTCTCTCTCCTCTCCCTTCTGCTGTGTTAACAGAGTACAAACTACTTTTGCAGATTGAACTAAGTTTGCAGCAACTGAAGTACACTGAGGGCAATGTGGAAAACTGGGAGAGAGAGAAACTGGGACATTTTTTCATAGAATCATAGAATCATAGAGTTGGAAGAGACCATGAGGACCATCCAGTCCAACCCCCTGCCATGCAGGAAATTTCAATCAAAGCATCCCCAACAGATGGTCATCCAGCCTCTGTTTAAAGACCTCCAAGGAGGGAGACTCTACCACACTCTGAGGTGTTAAAGCAGTTGAGAAAGTGAGGAAGCAGAGTATTAGTTGGAGATATCCCTCCCAAATCTGAACCGTTGGAGAGTATGCAAAGCATCTTTACATGCTGTTTAGAAATGTGCACAGCCACGTATGGACATTTTTGAAATGAATGCCTCTTTGAAATGCATGCATCTTGCAAACATGGTTTTCTTTCACAGAATGTAACATAAGCCTAGAAATGTATGGATTTCTGATCATCCACTGCTTCTCTTTCCATGTTTGATCTGGGAAATGTGAACTGGTAAAGCCATTAAAAAAAAATCAGTGGAGCAAGTTTTTCACATATTCATACTGCAGGAACACTTTTTTCTGAAGTAAGAGGAATAGTTAAAGGTACCTGGCACAAAAGGAAAAAACAGGGATAATGCATCCTCTTAAGGCATTAGAGTGAGGTAAGCCATCTACTTAAAAGGACAGCTCCTTATTGTCCATAAAAACAGTAAATGACATGTTTTCTGAACTAACTGAGCACTTCATATGGCAAGGGGGCAAATGTTCAGGATTTAATTCTCTGCTGTATCCCTGCATGTAGAATATCAGGAGGAAATATGCTAGGCAAGTGTTGTTTCTGACATGCTAAATCTGCAAAGCTGGGTATTACCCCCTTATTCCCACTGTCAGGAGAGCTCTTATCTATAAGGTGGGGAGATGTTAGCCTTTTATAATCTACAGTGGGCACTTGTTATCTGCTGAGGTTTGGTTCCATGAGCCCATAGATATCAAAATCTGTGGCTGCTCATGTTCCATTAATTATAATGGCACAGTAAAACTGTGTCCCTTATATAAAAGGGCAAAATCAAGGTTTGCCAATGGGAATTTGTATATTTTAAAAAATATTTTCAAGCTGTGGATTCTTGAATCCATGGATAAAAAAAAATCCGTGGATAAGGAAGGTTGACTGTACTTTGTTTTCTATATATCTCAGCACTCTGAGACTCACCAGTTGGAACCACCAGACATATATTAAGACTTAAGGAGCAGGTTGATTCTGAACAGTTGATTAGTGGACACATTCACAACAAAGCCATCTGTCTTTCCCCATAAAACTCCATTCTTGGTTTCCTACCCAAGCTCAGAGGAGATACTTTTCAATAGTTTCTAAACCACGCAGAGATCTACCATCTGATCCTCATCATAGAATGACAGAGTTGGAAGGGACCTCAAAGACCATAATAAAATAAAATAAAATAAAACTTTTATTTTTACCCCACTTTTTGTAAAAACAATCAAAGCGGCTTAAAATATTAAAATGAAGTCTAACTCCCTGCCATGCAGGAATACACAGTCAAAGCACTCCTGACTATTGATCTTCTGTCCACCCTTGATCTGTGTGAGTTGTGTTGCCTTCAAGTCATTTCTGACTTGTGGCGACTCCATCATGGGCTTTTCTTGGCAATATTTGTTCAGAGGAGGTTTGCATTGCCAATCCCTGAGGCTGAGAACATGTGACTTGCCCAAGGTCACCCAGTGGGTTTCACGGCCAAGTGGGAAACAAACCCTGGTCTCCAAAGTCATAGTCCAACACTCAAACCACTATGCCACTGCTAAATATATTTATTTGGAATAGTCGATTTATACAAAATGAACATATAACTGTAATATAGAAAGATGTTTATATGTCAATTAATACACTGTATTTTTCTTTTTAAACTAATAAAATTCAATTTAAAAAACCCCACTACACCACACTGTCTTACTCTTGATCTATAAGAAGCCAAATGTGCTGTTCAAAATGGCACTGTGAAAGCACAAGCACAGTATTGCCACCCTGCCAGTTCTTTGTGTGAAGTGAGTTCCTTTTTCTCAGTGGCACACCTCTCACTCTATTCATCCACAAGGGTACCTACTCATGCCATTCCTTTCCCCTCTTTTCTCCTCCTCTTTGTCACTAATCCCCCATGGAGATTTCTATATTAGTCTGAGTGACCAGAGTGGACTCATCTTCCCATCTGGGAAGATTAAACCTACTTTATCTGCTTAACTCAGTATCTACTAGGACACTCATAACACAATTCTTTAACCATATTTACTTGAACCATAAGCAAGGGGCTTATTCCCAAGATGTAGGCCTGTGACTGCAGCCCTAGTTTTCTTCCACTCCTGGAAGGGGTCCCCAAGAGACTTTGATGGCTCATTTACTGGGATCCTGAATCAAAGATTAAAGGCAAAAACTGATCAAATCTTTGGCAGATGCTATTAAAAAAAAACACCCTGATGTTCTCAGGTATAGAAGAACTCCATGGTTCCTGGAGAGGCTATGAAAAATAGAAGACCCCCTGATCTCTGACAAGAGTAAGCAGGGAAAGTACTGGGGGAAAAAACTTTCAGCTTCCATTCAGTTTGGGAAGGGTTATTGAAATGTGTAGACTTGGCTGAAACAGACAAATTAACAGAAAAATTAATAGAAGAGAGGGGTGGCAACAGACAATGTAGCAGAGAAATCTATGCATTTTACATTTCATTGCTTAGTTTGATGCACTACTTTAAAAAAGAAATTCATCACTTAACTCATTAGAAAGACATCCTCCAGACCTAATGCGTTATTGTGAATGTTACCGGGGGGGGGGGGGGGGGAACACAGTGACTTGTGTTTCTTGCTACTTTTCTATTGCTAAAAATAAATAAATAAATAAATAAATGCCATATTAGGATTGAGAGTGGCAAAAAAACCTTTAAAAGTCCATCAGATGTTCTCTAAAAATACCTTTTAAAAGGAGCCAGAAATGATTACTCATTGCCCCTCACCAAAGTGCTGCTATTCCTACTCATTACATTTCTTTTAAAGTGCAACTTTATTACTTTCTAATTACCAATAAAGTAATTTGCTATATACAACTATGTGACTTAGAATCACAGAGTTGTAGCTTTGGAAAAAACCACAAGGGCCATGCAGTCCAACCCCCTGCCATGAAAGAATACACCATCAAAGCACTTTGGACCGATGGCCATCCAGCCTTTGCAATTGGCTGCTTTCAAGCTGTATATTGGAATATGCACCGTGGTGATATAGAAATCCTTGGCTGCATCCACATTGCAGAAATAATCCAGTTTGAAACCACTTTAACTGCCATGGTCAATGCTATGGAATTCCGGGAATTGTCATTTGTTGTGGCACCAGAATTTCATAATACTGAGCCATGGCAGTTGAAGTGGTGTCAAGCCGGATTATTTCTGCAGTGTGGATACAGCCTTTGTGAATGAATATCTGGGGCCAGCTATATTTCAGTGTCTCTCTTGCCCTCACTTCCAATTATTTGTACTTATTACTCTTGGAGGGAGAAGATAAAGAAATGATCCCATCCCAGGGAAAGGAATGAGGGATGCTGTCCCAACAGAAGATGTTGGTGGGGAACTAATGATCCTTTTGAGGCTCAACCTGTTGAGATGGAATATTACCATTAAGGTTGGCAGATAGAAGAGGCAGCTGTTCAGGGTACCATAGAGAGGTAATTACTGGCAAACCGGAGAAACTAAGTACATTCACTGGGGTAGAACAACACAAAGCAACAGTGATGTGACTTTTTTTTATTGGCGTCAATAAACAGACTGGAAATGTGCTCTTGGACCATACCAGGCTTATATGCTTCTACAACCTTCCTCAGGCTTAGGTGTTTCAGTGTAAAGAAAAACAAAAGGAGACTGAAATGCAACGGCTGATGGTAACCTGACACTTTCCCTTTCTTGTTACTTCATGGGCAACAACCTGAGCATATTTGCTTACTGGGTTGCAAGTCCTGTGCAGCTCAGAGGGACCTATTTTCAAATACGAATGTTTAATAACAGGCTGGAAATGGTCCAGGGCAGTGAAAAGAAGGACAAATTCTAGGGCCCAAATCCAAGTTTTAGTCCCCCAACCAAATCAGATAGGGTGAAACAATGGGAATTTGGTAAGTTCTCTGGCTTTGCTTCGCGAGCAAAGATTTAGGAAGGATTCATCCCGTGCTTTGTACAAGTGCGTTGGTGACTAAAAAGGCCAATCCGGGACAAACAGGTCCGGTTGCAGAAAGCACAGTGGAAAGTCTCTTTGGGTGATGTTTCCGGGTTGTGGTTCTTTCTGCGTTGTTGTTTCTCTTCGAGACTCGTTTGGCGTGAGCTTTCGAAAAAGGCTGCAGCATCGTGGATAGTGCATCTCCATGCCTCCTGATGTGAAGCCAGGGCAGACCATTGTTGGTGATCAATTTGGCCAAGCCTGAGATGTTGTTTTAGGGAGTCCTTGTATCTCTTCTTTGGGGCACCCCTCTTATGCTCTTGACCCATGGCAAGTTCACCGTACAATACTATTTTTGGGAGGTGATGGTCCTTCATCTTAGAAACGTGTCCTGCCAAGCACAGCTGCGTCCTCAATAGCATGGCCTCAATGCTGGTGATCCCTGCTTGCTCAAGGACAGCAACATTTGTCACATAGTCAGTCCAGTATATATTTAGAATTGTGCGTAAGCAGCGCTGATGAAAGCGTTCAAGGAGTCATAGGTGTTGGCGATAGGTGACCCATGTTTCAGACCCATAGAGGAGAATAGACAGTACAATGGTTCTATACACACTGATTTTTGTGCTTTGCCTCAAGTGTATTCAATGATAATACTTTAGTTAAGAGTCTAACAACTGGATTTAGGCTCAGGCTGTAAACTTGCTGGTCTACTCCCCCACATGCAAAAGAATGAGATGGAACATACTAATATACCATTTTATGTGGCAGATGAGAAATGTAATTTTTGAAATCTTCTCTCAACTTCTCTGGGAAGAATTCTCATCTAATGAATGACCAGTAAGTACATAAAAAAGAAAACTGTTGGAAGATTTTAGCATTCTCTTTCCACCTCCTTAGATAGATAGGGATTTCCTGCATGCAAACTCTCCTCTCTCCTCTCTCCTTCAAACTAATCATGTGACTTAGGCCATTCCCTCTTTGGGACTAACAAATATTCTCTCTCAAGATTTTCAACTGAACTGTTGGTCCTCCATCTCCCTCCTCTCTCAACTTTCTTTGGAAAGATGGTGAAATAAATATTTCTTCTTAACCTGAACTATTGACTAGCTAGATTAGGATATAGCCTCTATGTATATATAAGGCCATTAGTAAACTTTTGTTTGAACTATAAGTGACTTGTGTTGTTTTTCAGTCAGTCTCAGTTCTTAGGAAAGTATGGTTAGACAAAGGCACATTTCTGCCACTCTGTTAATTTAACAGGCTTGGTTTGGATATTTTTGATATTTAACTTTTTTTGTTTGTTTCCTTAACAAAGGCTGAAGTGTTAGGAAACTTAGATTGCCCTACAAAAAGATCTTGCCCTGTCTATTCCTTGCTATGGAGGGCATTTTTCATTCCTTTCCATGTCTGAAGAGCTGTAGGTCATTCTACCAGATCAAGACTTCTGCCTCTTCCATTTCTTCATTCCTCTTCCAGGCTCCACCGCTTGGGTAGACCAGGTCTTAAATTAAGCCCTGGAGAAATGGGAGCTGATTGTGCATTCTCTGTTTTATATCAAAACTTCAGTAGCAGGAAGAAAAAAAACTGTGAACACTATAGACCAAGTGGCAGAGATTCGTGATTCTAATAATGTCCTTTGGGAAGTGATCCGAAGAGCTGCTACATAGGTGGGCTGTGTAGGTTCCTGGCATAAAGAACATCCTTCCAAACAGCAAAGGGCAGATGCTTCCAAACAAGGTTGTTAAGTGTCTCTTATTTTAAGGGAAACTTTTCCTGTCACACAGTAACTCTCCTCTATAGTGTCTTTTATTATTCAGTGTGATTCACTCTCGGCCAGATAAAGCACTAGAACTGAAGCTTTAGTGGTGCAATTTCCCTCCCATTTTAGGATTAGCTTTTGTATACCTCACGTCTGAAATGTAAACACAGAACTACATAGTCTGTAGTGGAGATTATTTGTTTTTTCAAAAAATATTTTTCTTCTCTGATAGAAACATTGCAAAGTGTTGAACTGAGACCTGAGGCATCCAAGTTTGAGTTTTCATTGAACCATAAAACTCACTGGGTGGCACTTTCTTTCACCTTACATCCTCAGCTCTGGAAATCTCTGCAGTTAGATTTTCATATTTTGGAAAAAGAGCAATCGGATGAGCCTTAGCCTCTACCCCAGCTCCAGTTTATGATGTACAGACTTCAAATGGTATACAATGATTAGAATGATATGTGTTATGATGTATTAGTGCATATACTCATGTATAGGTCTAGACATTTTAGTAAAAAAATTGACCCAAAAACCTAAGTCGACTTATCCATGGGTCAATGTAAGTACTACACTATAACTCTTATAAAAGAAAGGAACCATCCCCAGGTGAAAGCCAAGAGTGCAATCTGTCTTAGAAGCACTGATCCCCTTCTATTCTCTCATCCATCAAGCCTTTAGTGTGAACACAAGTAGTTTTACCAACTGGAATTTTGTTAAATTCTTTGGCATCATTTTCCTTTGTTTCATCCTTTAGATCCATTGTTATATGTCCCTATGTTTTACCCTCAACATATCCATGGGTCATATCAAAATCCATAATTTGGGCCCCAAAACCTGTTGACTTATACATGAGATTGACTTATAGTCGCGTATATACAATATGTATGTATTATTATAATTATGAGTTGTTTTAATTTCAAATTTATATTAATATTTATTTTTATGTTTTTATGGAGCCCATGAAGAAGGTCACTGAAATGGACATTGGGTGAAACGCACTGGCCGTTTTCCAAAAAAAAGAAGCAGCCATTCACTGAACAACTAGAGACGTGTCCCCTTTTATTTTTCTGTGTCTTCCTTCATAGAAATGTTGTAAAGTGTTGGACTGAGACTTGAGGCATCCAGGTTTGAGTCTCCATTGAACCATAAAAAAATCACCTCACAATACTGTTGTGAGAAGAGCCACCATTAACAAAGGAAATGTGTTCCTGGGCATCATTTGTTTAACTGAAATGTTGCTGCCAGAGGCAGGAATAACATGGGGAAAATAAGGATAAGTTCCTACACCACAAAAAAAGAAGACAACTCTCAACATGTTTTGGCAAACCCTTTGTTCAAAACTAACAATGGTCCAAAGCACACTGCAGAAATAATCCAGTTTGAGACCACTTTAACTACCCTGGCTCAATGCTAAGGAATTCTGGGAGCTGCAGTTTTGTGAAACATTTAGCTCCTCTCTGTCAGAGAGCTGAAGTGCCACAATAAGCTACAATTCCCAGGATTCCCTAGCACTGAGCCAGGGCACTTAAAGTGGTCTTGAACTGGATTATTTCTGCAATGTGTTTGGAACCTTTAGGCTCAAAGGTGCTACAAAACTCAACATCTTTATCAATGACTTGGATGAAGGAAGAGAGGGCATGCTTATCAAATTTGCACATGACACCAAATTAGGAGGAATAGCTAATACTCCAGAGGACAGGAACAAAATTCAAAATGGCCTTAATAGATTAGAAAGGTGGGCCAAAGCTAATAAAATGAATTTCAACAACAAGGTATTGCACTTAGGGTGGAAAAATGGAATGAACAGATATAGGAGGCTGAATGAAACTACATGTGAAAGGGATCTGGGAGTCCAAGTAGACCACAAATTGAACATTAGTCACAGTGTGATGTGCAGCTAACAAGGCCAATGCGATTTTAGGCTGCATCAAAAGAAGTATAGTGTCTAGATCAAGGAAGAATAGTGCCACTCTATTCTGCTTTGGTCAGGCCCCACCTGGAATACTGTGTCCAGTTCTGGGCACCACAATTCAAAAAGGACATTGAGAAACTGGAACGTGTGACTAAAATGGTGAAGGGTCTGGAAACCATGCCCTATGAGGAATGCCTTAGGGAGCTGGGGATGTTTAGCCTAGAGAAGAGAAGATTAAGAGGTGATATGATAGCCCTGTTTAAATATTTGAAGGGATGTCATATTGAGGAGGGAGCTAATTTGTTTTCTGCTGCTCCAGAGACTAGAACACAGAACGATGGATGCAAACTGCACAAAAAGAGATTCCACTTCAACATTAGGAGGAGCTTCCTGACAGTAAGGGCTGTTCGACTGTGGAACACACTCCTTCCTCGGAGAGTGATGGAGTCTCCTTCTTTGGAGGTCTTTAAGCAGATGATGGTTGGCCCTCTGTCCGGGATACTTTGATTGAGAGTTCCTGCATGGCAGAATGGGGATGGACTGGACGGCCCTTGGAGTCCCTTCCAATGAAAACCTCTCTCTCTCAGTGACTGTGGACTCCCACAAATCCGTGCTTCTGAAGGCAGAGTGGAGGGCATCCTCCTGCAGTCCCCAGAACTCTCCAGCCTTGAGCCAGGGCGGTTGAAGCGGCATCATACCGGATTATTACTGTAGTGTGGATCCAGACAGAATGTAAGCCCCTCCTCATCTTTTCTTGGAAGCAGCAGCAGTCTGTAATCCTCTCCCAAGAAGGAAGGCAGATCTCCGCCTCCTTCCTCCCCCTCCTCCTCCTCCTCCTCCGCAGCAGCCCCACGGTCTTCTCTCCTCCTCTCGAAGCCTGGCTGCCTAGTTTCCCCTCGTCTCCCCCAGATCCCTTCTCCCTCCCTTTGGCCAAAGTTGGCTGGGAAGAGTGCTTGCCTCTCTGGAGATGGCTCTTTTCTCCCTCGACGGCTGCCTGCCTTGGCTGCTGCTCCTGCTTTCTTCCCTCGGATCTTCGGCTGCCATCCGGAGGACCATCCCTCGGAGGCAAGGTGAGCAAGGAGCCCGGGCTTTTTTTTTGGGGGGGGGGGGTGAGGCTGAGACGGTGTCCCCCTTCCCAAAAGCCAAGCTGTCCAGGGATTTTTCTGGGTCAGAGAGAGGGTTTCAGCCCTTGGCTCTTCTCTGAGGCTGAGAGAGTGTGACTTGGGTGTAAGGTCACCCCACTGGGTTTGCATGGATTCGAACCCTGCTCTCCAGAGTCCTAGTCCACCCCTCAAACTACTACTACTACTACACCACGTTGTCTCTTGTCCTGGGTATAAGTTGCCTTCCTCTAAGGCTGAGAGAGTGTGACTTGCCTAAGGTTATAGAGTCATAGAATCCTAGAGACCCCAAGGGCCATGCATGGACTCTCAATCAAAGGTTGCCTCAGTGGGTTTGCATGGCCCAGCCAGGATTCAAACCCTGCTCTCCAGAGTCCTAGTCCAACGCTCAAACTACTACTGCTACTATACTGGCTCTGAGGCTGAGAGAGTGTGACTTGCCTAAGGTCACCCCAGGAGGTTTCCATGTCTCAATCGGGATTCGAATCCTGATCCTCCTGGGTCTCTGAGGCTGAGAGGGAGTGACTCCAGAAACTGAAGCCAGGATGTTGTAGTGCCCCCAACAAAACCACCAAACCCAGAACTCCAGTGCCTGGAGCAATTAAAGACGAATCGAAGCTGGTGCATCCCTGCAGTGCGGATGCAGTGGCTCTGGCCGGGGTTGCTGCTTGTGTGCCGTTGTCATTCTGGTTCCAATAAAGAGAGGAAAAAGTGGGGGAGAGTCCAGACAGATGGCATGTGATCTCAATTACTTGGGCGCTGGAGGGAAAAGGGCCCTGGCCCGACTCCCCCGCAGCCAGCCAGCCAGCCAGCCAGCCAGCCCTCCTTGGAGCCAGATGGCGAGTTCCTGCCCTGGAAAGAAGCCTCCGAGGAGCCTTCGCCTCTATCTGCCCCAGCCCCAGATTAGAACAGCCCCAGAAGACATTCTGGAGAAGGAGACAACCTGCAGGGAGCACACATTTCTGCTTATTTGGGCCAGTCTTCTTTCTCCCCAGATTTGCCTCTGCCTTGGCTTCCTTCCCATTCCCTTCATGATTTGGTCCAGTTTGGGACTGCTCTGACTGCCCTGGCTCAATGCTAGGGGATCCTGGGAATTATAGTTTTGTGAGATATTTAGCCTTCTCTGGTTCAAAACACACTGAGGAAATCATCCAGTTTGAGACCACTTTAAATGTCCTGGCTCAATGCTAGATAATTCTGGGAACTGTACTTTTGTGAGACATTTAGCCTTCTCTGTCAGAGAGCTCGGGTGCCACAATAAACTACAATTCCCAGGATTCCCTAACACTGAGCGGCGTCAAATTATTGTTATTTCTACAGTGTGGTTTGGATCTAAGACGCTGCTGCTTTTTCTTCCTCCTTGGCTGTTTCTGTACTGCAGAAATAATCCAGGATGAGACCATTTTAATTGCCATGGCTCAATGCTAGGGAATTCTGGGCACTGGAGTTTGATGGGGCATCGGAGCTCTCTAACAGGGAAGGTGAAAGGTCTCGTAAAACTACAATTCCCAGAGTTCCCTAGCATTGAGACATGGCAGTTAAAAGTGGTTTCAAACAGGATTATTGCTGCCCTGTGGATGCAGCTCCACTTTTCATGATTATCTTTGTTATTAAAAGACATTGATTAGCAGATGTGTCTTATGGTACTGGGAGAGCCAGCATGTTCGAATCCTATGACAGCCCTAGCAGTTCACTGGGTGATGTTGGCAAGTCACACTTTCTCAGCCTCAGAAGATGGCAGACACCCTCTGAAGAAACTTGTCAAGTAAGTCCGATGATACCGGTCACCTTAGCGTCACTATAAGTCAGAAATAACTTGAAACCACACAACCCCAGGTTTATGACTGGATAAACTAGAACTCAACTTCAGAGTTTATCCCCAGTGTAGAGTGAGGAAGTCTGCTTTCAGAAGGAAGTTTTGTTGGAAGAGAAGTTTGCAGAGATTTTTTTTTTAATTAGAGTACCTCATTTCCACTGCCATCAACATGGCGAATTCAACAAGTAGAGTTTCTCCCCATCCTTGCATCCCTATGCTAAGCAAAGCCAAACCTGTTGAATATTGATCTGGCACGTTAAAGATATAGGAACACTGCCAGGAAGAAGTGGAAATCGCTCTTCGTAATGCACAGCGACAACTCAGAAAATAAAATAATGGAACATAACCCATCACTCAGTAGCTCACTTATTTCACTGCATCTCTTTCTATGTACAGTGAACCCTTGGTATTTGCTTGGGTTTGGTTCCAGGACCTCCCATGGTTACCAAAATCCGTGGATGCTGAAGTCCCAGTAAATACAACGGCATAGTGAAATAGTGTCCCTTATATGAAATGGCAAAATCAAGGTTTGCTCTTTGGAATTTATATGTATATTGAATATTTTCATTTGTGGATGGTTGAACCCATGGCTACAGAGGACCGACAGTAGTAAGGCGTTGCTTTTTTCCCCAGAGCAAGTGGGTTGGAGCCAAAGTTCTGTTTTCTCTGTTAATTTTACGGAGAGCAAGGGAAATGGTTGATGTTAGACATACACACTATTAGTAACTTATCTCTTATGGGGAATAAATATTTTATTGGTTAATGAGACTCCATTTCAAAATTAACTTTTCCTCCTGTCCGAGAGTCTCATTATACATCTCTTACCTTAATTTGTTTGCATACTCAAGGGTCGCTATGTAACAAGATCTCTTGGGAGAGATGCCTCTTATTCTCTTTTATTCATTTCAGACATGATCCCCAGAGTGTGGATGCCGGGGCATCAGGTTCTCTGTCATCTTATTGTACCAAGTGTCAGCATGTTAATTGGATCGGACCTTAATTCTTCTGGTGGAATTAGCCAATCAGTGCCTCTTTCAGCAAATGCAAATGGAAAAGCTGATTAGGCAAATATAATATTAACAGAGAATTCTGTAAGGTTTTAGAAATGTGGGTTGTTCAGGTGGGAGGGAAGCCGTGCAGCAACAGTTCCTCTTTGCAGAGGTATCAGAAGGCGAGTGTAAGGAGTGCGGACTGCACTGGGTGACACCCTACACGAAGGTGACACCACTACTCCCCAGATATCTGCTCTTTGGCAAAAATTGGCTATGGCATTCGTCTGCATCCCTTTAAAATGCTGGGGTTTAGCAGGAGAGATGATGGTGTGAGTGGGGCGAGGCTCAATGGGATGAGAAAGAGAGGCCTCAGCTTTTTAAAATTTAAAACATTTACATTCTAAAATTAATTTACTGTATATACTCATGTATAAGTCTAGAAATGTTAGTAAAAAAATTTGATCTAACAAACCCGAGTTGTATTTTTTTGTGGGTTTTTCGGGCTATGCGGCCATGTTCTAGAAGAGTTTATTCCTGATGTTTTGCCAGCATCAGAGAACATGGTCACATAGCCTGAAAAACCCACAAAAAACTATGGATCCCAGCCATGAAAGCCTTCAACTTTACAAATCTGAGTCGACTTATACACAGGTCAATTAAGTACTGTACTTCAACTCTAATTCTAATTCTAATAATAATAATGATAACCATCATCTGGTGGAAGGCAAGAGTGTAATCTCTCCTGGACACACTGACTCTCCCCCCTATTATCTTATCCATCCAGCCTTTAGTATGAACACAAACAGTTATGCCTGCTGGAGTTTTGTAAATCCTTTGACATTGTTTTCCTTTGCTTTGTCCTTTAGACCCTTTGTTTCCTGCCCCTAAGTTTTACCTCAACTTATCCATGGGTCATATCAAAATGCCTAATACTGGCCCCAAACCTGCCCTCGACTTATACATGAAGTCAAGTCGACTTATAGTCGAATATATATGGTAATATGTTTTTTAAACAACATATTCTTTTTAAAATTTTCTTTCAAAACATCACCCCTTACCAGATTATCACATGAAATTGTGCCTGTAGACACATTTAGGCTGTGTATACAATACTGTAACATAAAAGTATGATTTTAATTTTGCTAGTTGTTTGTCACAACTATAGTTGGCCCTCAACATTTGCGGCTTTGATTGTTTGCAGTTTTGATTAGTATCTTCTTTCTAGGAATTGCTAGGTCTTTCAGTGCAACTCTGCCAGAAGTTGTGCTTGAGAACCTAGACGTTCCTGGAGCACACTTCTCTAGGAATTTGAAGGTCCTCCAACATGATTCTATGATCAACTTCTGGCAGATGTTGACCATAGAGTTTCACTTGAGGACATGGAGCTTCCTAGAGAGGTGTTTGTTTCAGGTAAAAAGAATAGTGTTTTTCCACATTCATGGGAGTCCTTCACCCCTAACCCCAGTGAATGTGGAGGGACCACTGTCTTGTCATTGTATTCAGTGCTATACTGGAATTATGATTTATGAGGACGATAAATCAAAAATGTTACTAAGGTTTCTGTAGGGAGGTATGGGAGGAGGTCAATGGGGGAACAACACCATGAGTTACTGCACCAGGTGACAACAACCCTAGTGAAGGCACTACTCTCTGGGAAGGTCTCTAACCCAGTGAAAGAGGAGACACAGAAGATCTGAGGTCCACTTCTCCAGTCTTGGCTGGGAAAGATCCAGCCAGTATCTGAGGGCTTTCATGTCAGCAGGGAGGTCAGTGTACTCCAGGTACAGTATGGATCTGAACTTTTGAGGTTTAGCACCATGGATGGATCCTTTACACTAATGTGGAACTCAACAACTGAAAAAAAAAAGCTGTTGCTGGAAACCTTCAAGAGCTGCTTCTAGTCAGGGTAGTGTAGAGGGTAAGATCTAGATGACCATCAGTCTGTCTCACATTGACTTCCTTTATTCCTAGGATGAGCTCAAAGAGGAGAATCTGTTAGTTCAGGGGTGGCAGAAGGGTGGCCCATGGACCACATGTGGTCCTTGAGGCTCCAAATTGCTGCTCTTAACCCCCCAATCATCCTAAGCACCCAGATGCCCCCCCATAACAAAAAATTCAATCGGTTATTTTTGCCCAACCTGTATGGCTCAAATTACCTACAAAATACAGTGGTTTTCTCACCCCAGCTTCCTCTCCATATAGCCCCCAAAGCAAAAACGGGGTGGGTGGGTGGGTGAAGACGCTGAAATCAAAACTTGAAATGATCTGTCATGGTTTCTGTTTGCATCTGGTGTGCTTGTGCAGTCCACCAGGCGGGTGGAAATTGCTCCCTGCCCCTTCTGAAGTTGCTCATCCAAGTGTTAGTGACATTAGCACACGGTTTGGTTGGAGCTATGGTTGGGTAAAGCTGCACTAGCATTGGTATCCGAATTAGTTGTTTAGATGGTGCCTCCACATTTGAATCAGATGAGGGGCTATGAAGGAAACAACAGAGGTTCAAGTTCAGCTGTACTACTGTATATACTCATGTATAAGTCTAGAAATTTTAGTCAAAATGTATGTATTATATTTTAACTCTTATTTAAAAAGGAGTCATCCCTTGGTGAAAGTCAAGAATGTAATCTGTCCTGGAAGCACCAATTCTTCTCTATTTTCTTATCCATCCAGTCTTTAGTGTGAGCACAAAGTTATGTCTGCTGGAATTTGTAAAGTTCTTTGACATTGTTAACTTTACTTCATCCTTTAGATCCTTTGTTATATGCCTCTAGGTTTTACCCTTGATTTATCCATGATTCATATAAAAATCCATAATTTTGGCCCTAAAACTTGCTCTTGATTTATACATGAGGTTGACTTATAGTCGAGTATATACGGTAATCTACTTTCACTAAATATGTCTATATGGAGATACATCAACTCCCATCCCCGTACTGTCAAATAATGCAAGTTAGCCTTCTTTCTGTATGTCTGGCAGAAACATGAAAGGGAGCTTTGTTGGATGTGCCCATTTCCCAGAGCTCCTCCAATCAAGTTGTGATAGTCCTTAGACCTGGATTCTTTGAAGTATGGTGGTGCCCTCCATGTGCACATTGGTACACAAGGAAAGGCCCATCTTTCACCACCTGAATGTTTGGGTGATGGACTGATGTAGTCGCTGGAAATATTCGTAACGGACAGCGAGGTTAGTTTTTCCAGATCTGTAAGTCTCCTCATATGTTCATTCCTGTTGGGTGAAGATCCAGTGACATTCCAGTTGTTGTTAGAGTCCTGCTCATATCAGGGATGATGGGAGCTTTAGTACAGTAATGTGGATAGTGGCAAGAGATGATGGGAGTTGTTGTCCAACAACATTGGGTGTGTGTGTGTGTGTGCTGCATTTTCCCCACCCTGGTGCTGGAGTAATCTTCTATTCTCCTTTCAACAACAATAATAGCAGCAGCAGCAGTAGCAGCAATAGCTTCCCTATGCACCGCAACTTGCTCCATAGTTTCCCTGTTCTCATAGTTAAGCACTGCTTAACTGTACTTTGAGATCCACAGCTTGTTGCTGTGCCTTCAGTGTCTTTCAGTAAACAGGATGCAAATTGTCTGCTTTTCTTTATGACAGCCTTTGAAATAGTTGAAAATGACTTTGGATGCGTATAAGCAATTCTTAATGGAGGAGGCTGTCATAACTAATTAAAAGCACTTCTGCACATTCTGTTAAAGTGACACAATCATGCTTATAGAAAACAAACAAACAAACAGTAAGGCAGCAGATCCTTGTTTGGGGAAGGGCTGTAGCTCAGTGGTAGATAGACCACATGGCTTCATGTGCATAACTCCACAGGAAAATGAAGGAAAAAAGCTGCCGCTTGAGAACCTGAAGCCCCGTTCCCAGTTAGAATAAGCAATATGGTACTAAATGTACCAGTGCCACAACTCAATATGAGTCAGGTCCATATGTCCATAAATTGGTGCTTTCCTTAGTATCTGACCTTATGCTGCAACATATGGAAGTATTTTGAGAATCTAGGGACCCCATTTAAATAGAATGTTCCTTGAGATCATGAACTGGCACATCCCATAAAGCAGCTGTCAGATTAATATTATCCCTGGTGAAATTCTAGGCAAATAGTGTACTGGTTTTGTATTTAGGAAGAAGTTTTAAGTGTGGATGAAATTTCAAGGACACCAGTTGTTTTTGTGTGTGTGCCAGACCTTCAGCAAATACATATCTGCTTGTATGCATGAGTCCTTTACCATCCTTGTTTGTAGTCAGTTATCTGTTTTTGCTGATTTTTGTTCATCTTTGAATGACTGCAATCATTTTTTATTTTCTTGATTCCAGGTCTGTTTGGCATTAAAACCTTTATTACTTTTTTTAAAAGTGTACAGTTTTTTGGATGTTAGAAGTGCAAATAAATATGGGAAGAAATGGAGGTTGGTTGTACTGGCTGTTAAAACTTTAAAGACATTGGTGGCTGTCAGTTGAGATAAAATTCCTTTTAAGGGCTGGGTTAAATTGGCATGTGTTCATAAATGTATGTGGGGGGGATGTAATCACCTCTCATGGCTTTGCTTCTCTGCTGACTGCTTGATCAGCAGAATTGGGATCATCTGAAACACCCAAGACTGAAACAGACACATGGAACAGCTATACAAATAAACTGAAGTTTCTGTGTGTCTGTTTATTATCAAATCACATGAAACTGGCTGGACAGATTTTCTCCAAATGTTGAGGGTATGTTTGGAATGGATTTCAAATATAGGCTATATGGTGTACACACAATTTATTTTGTGGGGGATGCTGGAAGGCCCTCAAATAATTTTTTCCTGTCACACAGTGTAATGTGTTTGGCACGCTTCTGTTAAAGGCAATTGAGTCTGGTGTGTAATGTGAAGCACATTTGAGCACCCATAGGCTGTATCTGCATTGTAGAAATAATCCAGGTTGACATCGTTTTAACTGGCATGGCTCCATGATATGGAATCCTAGAACTGTAGTTTGTTGTGGCACCAGAGCAGATCTTAGTGGCAAACCCCTTCCAAAGAAGCTTGGCAAGAAAACCCCATGATAGTTTTGCCTTAGGGTTGCAAGAAATGACATGTAGACACAAAGCAAACAACAAACCTATAATATATAGAGAACATTGCTGGATCGGACCAATAGTCTACCTAGTCCAGGGGCAGGGACTTTTAAGACCTCAGTCTAAGTCTTTGGGGTTCCCCAGACAATTATGCTGTCAGACTCCTTTGGTATAACACCATTGTTTGGTAGTTTTCTGGCATTTGTGTATATTTTTTGTCCTGTTTTAAAAGTTTCAGATTTCCCTTCTAAAGCTTAATTATTGGTAGTAAGAGATTTAAGTTAAAATGTGCTGCTGTTTTTGATCTCTTCTTTTGGCTTCACAAAGCAACATAATGTAGTCCTTGGTTTCTTTCAAACAGGAGAGAACGTCTGTGAAAAGGAATTAGGCTTCAGCCTCAAAGAAGTGCTCTAGCCTTGAGCTTGTATTGCCAGGGTTGACAACTGTATGGGGCCCAGATCCAATTTCCCTTCCCACAATGATCTTGCAGGCCATACTTATCATAACAAGCCCACATACCACTATTTCCCTCTGCAGTCCCTCTTAAAATGGTAGAAGGAAGTGACATTGTATCATTTTGTGTCACCATTTTGAGAAGGATTGCAGAAGAAAATGGAGGTAGTTCAGGTTTCTATGTTACTTCTGTGGCTATTTTTGTATGTCTTCACTTGTTTGCGGAGCTTTCTGTCCAAAAATCTGACCTTTAAAAAAAAATTGGGGGGAATTGTGGGACTGATGGGGGTCTCAGAAACTACAAAAGTTGGTTCAGTGACTGTGTGTGATTTGTGAGCTTCAGCTTGCCCACCCCAGCCATGGTCGAACACATTTTTTCCTCAGTAGCCAACCAGAGGTCTTTGGAAAAATCATAACCACATCTTGAAGGCAATGTTGTTACTCATTGAGAACCTCTACTTCTAATTCTGAAACTTGCTAAGGACCAAAACACACTGCAGAAATAATCCAGTTTGAGACCACTTTAACTGCCCTGGCTCAAGGCTAGGGATTTCTGGGAGCTATAATTCTGTGAAACATTTAGCCTTCTCTGTCAGAGAGCTCTGGTGCCACAATAAACTACAATCCCCGGGATTCCCTAGCACTGAGCCAGGGCCGTTAAAGCGGTCTCGAACTGGATTATTTCTGCTATGTGTTTTGGACCAAAGTTTCATAGGGTGCTTGTGAGGGACAAATAACATACAAGTAGGTTGATGGAATCATTAGCTTTATTAAGAACTTATTTATTTTTTTGTTTTTGTGACCACTGTTCCTATAAGCTTGGCCTAAAAATTGCATGTTTAGTACAAAATGGTATGTGCAGCTGAGTACCTTGGAAGGAACTCCACACCAGCAGGATCACTACTTCTTCATAAGAAATAACTCTTTTTAAACACAAGGTTTTGAGGGACTGAGCTATGATGAGCTTTGTCTCAAATAAAAGTTTCACCATCTAATACATAGCATGCAACTGAACCTCACTGCCATTTTTTTTCTGCAGACTAAATGTTTGGGACCACCGTTTGTAAGTAGGGCAGTTTTAACACACCCGGAGCTTGATTTTAAACTTAAATTGCCCCCGACCAGAACTTAGAAAAATTCCTTTTTAAGAAGTTTCCCAGTCTCCTTACTGTAGAGATACAATCCCCCATCACTGTGTGGAGGTGAAATATAAGGCAAGGACAGCTGTGAAGCAAGAAGTGGTTTAAGCATCCCCTTCCCATGTCCAGTGATCCCAATTCAATCTGTTGTTCATCAACAGTTTCTCCATAGAAAAGGTTAGAAAATGAGGGATTTAATGTGACACACTCTAAACTAGTACAGTACATTTTAAACTGCATAAACTGCTTCCGATGCACTCTTAACTTGTGTAATTGCTTTCAACAATGAAAGGGCCAGATTGGAAGACATATATATTTTGTTCTATGTGGCCTCTGATGGCTTATTCATCAGTGACAACAGGATTGAGCACTGGAGCAGCTGGAATAGTAGGACAATGAGGACGTTCATGCCCATGAATGGTAAGCAGACAAATGGAATCACACAGCAGTTCTGTTAAAGGGCTTTTCATGGAATGGTATTTTTTTTTTCTAAACGTTGCTGGGGCTCTTGAAAGGGGGCACTTAAAAATACATAAAAGCCCTTCAGAAACGCCTACTGGGTTTTGATCTGGAGTAGAGGCCTTGTTGACGTCAGTGAGACTTTGCATAGCCATCAAGGGCAAAGTTTGGTCCTTGATGCTGAAATATTTGAGGGCCAGATTCAAATGGACTTTGCACTCTGTGTAATCTCTTCACCCTTGGGGAAGAAGCAGATGCAGAGATAAAATGCATACTCCAAAATGATATCCAAGCCAGAGTTTGGAAATAGTGTGTTTGGAGAATATAGTTGCAAGAATCCCTCAGCCTCCATGGTCAATGGCCATATTACCTGGGAAATTTCTGAGAACTGTAGTTCCCCCCAATAATGTTTCTAGGCTCTGTTTCTTCTATGCTAGATCACCATACTAAGGATACACAGTAGTGGGGACATTTTTGCAAGCTTGGCATGTTTAGAACTTTCATTCCAAGGCATTTGAACTTCCCTTTGGTATTTTGTTTAAAAAAGCATCAATTATGAATTCGCTTGAGCTTTGCATAGTGTATATCAGAGGCTGTTTCTTCTGCATCTCATGGCAATTTGGACCCACTATCTTCCCACTTCATTGCATATTTATTTTCCTCTCAACTGTTGATACACTTCATGTATCTGGTGCTGTGTGCTGTAGTCCATAAATATTTGTCTTTATGGTGCCACAACATTATTTTTCATTTATTTTCTGCAGCAGACCAACACAGTTATTAATTTCCCTGGAATTAAAAAAAAGAAAGAAATTCAGGGATAGTTGTAGTGCTTACTTGTGGCCTGGAGTTACAGTCCCTAAGTTCTCTGAAGTGAGCCAAAGGTATTTATGGACCAGTCCACAAGATAAATTAGGTCATTTATTAACTGCAGCTTAAAACATGGTATTTAATCAGATTCTGTTTGCAGATGCATCTCCAGTGATTTGATGCTAATCAAATACATTTTGGAACTAACACAAATAACCTGTTTGCATCTTGCAGTTTGCAATGAAAACATGTTATATGATAAACATTTTGCATGGATAATTTGATTAACAGAAATGATTATGTTTGTGAGGATCTTTGCTAAATATGACCTGGGTGATTAAAAAGAAAATGTCAGTCAAGCAACAAGTGCTATTGCAGTAGGGAAGGAATGGCTTACCTCTTGCAAGATAATAGGCTCCTCTGATTTAGCCCTGAGATTCTCTTTTTTTCAAATGCTGCATCAGAACTCCACAAAGATAAGAGAATCCTTTCTGCAGCTGATGCACATATACTGTTTTTATAAATGGAAGTACAGTCATCCCTTCCAATTTGCAAGGGATCCATTATGGACCCTCCTGTGATTCAGGAAATTCACTAATATCGAAGCCCCACTGATTACAGTGGGGTGTGTGCACTGCCTGGCTTGCCATCCATGAAAGATTGAGGGATGTGAATGGCAAGACCGTGAATCAGGAGGGATGACTGCATGTGTGTGCATTTGTGTGTATTCATCTAAGAACATATATTCTTGGCATGGAGCCAGTATTGGTTGTTAAGTGTACACACAATGCCAAATACACACCCATTATAGTGTAAAAATGCCAAGTATACGTGTTGGCAAGTGTTCTTTGAGCTGATATCATTTGTTTGTTTTCCTAATGTCAAAATGCCTCGGACTCACAACTTCCTCCTTTGATTCTTTCAAACACTAAAGTCTTACACTGTACAGTGTAAGAGGATGGTAAAAGCTTCAGTTGTCACTTGGAAACTAAATACATTCCCTGTAATATGTGAACTCAGGAAACTAGAAGTAAGGATCAGATCATAATCCTTTCCCACTAAACATAGTTTAAACAACATGAACAACAGGGGTTAGCTTAAAATCATATATGAATGTTTGTGATCTTTGCCTTTAGTTCATGAAAAGAAAGGAGAGACAGCTCACTGTGGTCTCCTGGAGGAAACATGAGCCTTAGGTTCACTCTGGCCTCTTGGAGGAAAAATCATGGTTTCATATAAAATGGCCCTGATAGATCCAGACAGAAATTTTGCCACAGGTGCTTTAGAGCTTCATAAGACAACAGTATATAGAACCAACTGAATTATCAAAAGACTTTTCAGAGGAGAGCCTCTTGCATCCCATGGTATTGCATGGATGCATGGAATTTAAGCATGGGAGGGGGGATTCACATTAACAAAGGTGGTTTTTTTGGGTTTTTTTTTTTTTTTTTACAAATTTATCCAAGTCATGCTTACTAGGACTGCAAATGGAAATGTGTACATATTTTTCAGTTTCCATCATCAGGAGGAAACCATAAAGCATGAGATTACTGCTTTCTCGAAATATAGCAAGGAAATGTGCACAGATAAACATGTGTATTTGAATATGCACAAAGATGGGAGATGTGTTAAAATGTGTACGTTCAGGAAGAAAGGCATAATAAATGCATGCACCAAGCAAAGGGTTTGTCAAAAAAGTCATTTCTGTGAGAAAAAATTCTCAGAATCCAACAGGTAGCTAGGTTCAGACAAGAGTGCTGATGTGATTCTGACAAACAGTAACAAAACAAAATGGACATATTTTCACATTCTGAGTTTGGAGTTAGGGAGTTGATAGATTGTAGAAAGCTGGCAATATGTCCAACTGCTGCTTGCTAGAGGGAAAGTGGTAGGGTATAGTTATTATTGCCTTAGAGCTGAACGTCCTATAGTGTTGGAGACTTAGGCTAGAATCTGTTCAGAGAAAAAATTGCATTGTATTATAATGGTGTAATTCTGTATTATTGCATAGGAAATAAAATCACCCAGAACCATGGGAAGGAGAAGCGGGGAGGAGAGGGCAGAGTTGTGTAGACTGTTGCATACAATGCAAGGGGGATGCTTCTATAAGGAGGTCTCAATGACCTCCTTACACAAGCCTGTAAAAAGTCCACCTAGTTTCATAACTGGTTGGTTTGGTAAGTGTAAAGCCCCAACTTTGGCTTGATCATGAAAGCAATTTCTAATATTGTATCAGGTGTAGTGGCAAATATATTTATGGATTTGTTTACTTTTCATTCCCCAAGTCCCTAAGCGGTTTACAAAACTGGAGTATTAAAATGCATGAAATTCAGTCAAATTGAAACCATAAAGCAGCAATGAAACAATGAAATAATAATAAAAATTGCTAAAAAACATTAGGTGTAACTGACCAGGTTGGTGATCAGAAAAATCATGAGGAAATCAAATAAGTCTTCAGCTGGTTGTGGAAATGCCTTCTGTTGGGACCCTGCTTGATCTCAGTGAGAAGATCATTCTACATGGTGGCTGCTACCACAGAGATGGCTCTTCTCAACAAAGAACTTTACCAGACTGCTGTGCAGTAAGAAATTCTCTCCCCCTCCCCACTCTCCAGAAGATAGAGAGATGGGGTTACAGTGCTTTTTTCTCCACCCAAAACAAATTTCTTGTAAAAAGGTATATGCTCTTTTTGGAGTCCCAGGAATTGTTCTCCTTCCCAGACAGGCCAGGATAGCAGGATGAGCCTGTGCTATTCTGGCCTGGGGGCTCATCTGGATAGGTTTCCAGGCTGGCACATATGTCTTTGCACTGACCTGGGGATCCACCACCAGCATGCACTCCTTACCTTTCTGCACCATTGCTCCTACTGAGAAGCTCCCTGTTGTTGCATCGGATGTGAAAATGGGGCACCAGGCACCCAAGTGGCTGGGCACCCTGTTTCTACATCAAATGCAGTGATGAGGGGCTTCTCAGTAGGAATGACAGCACAGAAAAGTAAGGAATGTGTGGAGACTGTTTGAACAGCCTGAGTTTGTTGCGGAGTTTCCAAAAACTCTGCAGCAAACCAGATGCCAAATTGACCTGGGTAAGGGCTGTTTGCCCAAAGACTGGTCTGGATCCACTGGATCCACTTTTCACCTGCCAGGATCAGGCCTGATCATGGCCCCGGGGTTTTGGCCTGTGTTATCCAAACAGGACAGCACAGGGCCGGGAGGAACATAGGATGCAGACAGCCCCTCAGTTGCTCTCTGAAGAACCTTTCCCTACCTCCCTAGTGCACCCTGCCTGATGCAGTTTGTTCTCTTTCCCTATTGTAACTAGCATTTGTTATGCTTAAACCTCAGAACAATAATTCTGAATTCCAGCTGTGGAATAACTCCTATAAGAAGTTTATAGGCTGACAGGTCTACTTTTGTACTGGTGTTTTTTAGATGACCTAATCATAAACGATCTGGTGTATCAAATCTTAATCCCAGTGTGGTTAGTTTTGCTTGTTTCCTCAGTAACATAGCTTGCTGCAAAAATCAGATGCCAAATTTTGTACTAAGAGTTTTTGACTTGTGTTTTGTTTTTCACCTTGAATCCCATGATGGGAGAAAGTCGGGGTATGCATTTAGTTAGTTAGTTAGTTAGGTAATTAACAATTATATTGGTCAGACTGTAATTTAAGGGCAGTGAAAAAAAAGATGATTCATATCTTTGGCCATTTGTTGTTGTGCACATGGCACAGTCGGAGGCATGATACTTAAGAAGCGGCTGAACTTAAAGCTGTTATGGGACAGATGGCTAATTTTATTGGCTTGACCAGCTCAGTGATCCCTGGTTAGTTCAATAGCTGCCAGTAAGTACTACGATAATTGAGATGGACAGTGTTTGTGAATTAAATTACTGTCAGCTGTGTTAAGTCAGGAGAACAGAAGAACAAATGAGGAAATCTGAACCACAATTGCTACTTCTAAGGGTTTTTATTTATTATTACATCAACATCGCTCAATGTTCTGGGTGATGAATAACCTTTTTAAGAGAGAGGAGGGAATATTTCTCAGTGGTAGAGCTCATGCTTTTCATGCAGGTCACAGCTTCACTTGCAGACATCTCCTGCTTTATGAAGCATCAGGTAATGGGAAAGACTGCTTCCAGAGAAGTGTTGTCAGTTGAGTAGACAGTTCTGAGCTAAGTGGACAAATACATCCATAACTTGGACAAGCTCATTTTGGACTACAGCTCCCCAAATCCTCCACCCAGCATGGGAGATCCTTATGGGCCTTACATTAGAGGACAACCTGCTCTTGGAATTTTCCACCTTGAGAGCAGAGAAAGAAGGAAGACTGATTCTCCAAGTTTCTTGGTGGTAGAGCTTCCATAAGTTATTTTTTTTTCTTTTCCTCAGTTTGTTTTTGCTGCCCCTGTAAGGGATAACAGTAGAAACATGAGGAAGTAGACTGAAGTCTGTGAACGCTCATGCTGCCAATTTCTTTCTTTTAGTTTGATGTATTTTTAGACTGTTTTCTTATTGATTGTATTGGATGGATTTATTGCTGTATTGCTGTAAATGTTTTTATGCTGCTTGTAATCTATATTGTATTGTATTTTACCTGTTGTAAACCGCCGTGATCGTGGGAACGGCGGTATATAAATAAAATTTCATTTCATTTCATTTCATTAGTTAGTCTCAAAGGTGCTACAAGATCTCTCTACATACTGATTCTACAGACTGACATGGCTATATCTTCGAATTCTACAAGTAGAAACTTGAGTTAGCGGACAGCCATTTTGAATTTTCTTCATTGTAAATTATGAGGCCATGGTCCCCCTAATGATAAAGACACTCATGGGGAAAATTCTGCAAAGATGCCTTCCTTTTCTTGGAACATTTGTGAAAGAAAAAAAGAAAAAGAAAAATCTTTCCTATATTGGGTGCCATCCGGATAGTGAAATAAGCAGGTGTAAGGTCAATTCCAGTGTGGTGTAGTGGTTTGAGTGTTGGACTATGACTTTGGAGATAAGGACTCAGTTCCTTGTTTGAGAATAAAAATCCACTGGGTGACCTTAGGCAAGTCACAATCTCTCAGTGTCAGAGATTGGCAATGGCAAACCCCCTCTGAAGAAACTTGCCAAGAAAACCCTATGATAGGTTTGCCTTAGTAACCTTAGTTTGCCTTATGATAGGTTGCCAGAAGTAAAAAAATGACTTGGTGGCACACAACAAACAACAGAAGGTCAACAGAGCTTCTTTAGAGCTATTGCAGATCCCCTCCATGGTCAATCTGTGGCTGATGGAGAGCAAGAGGGGATCAGGGAAATGTCTGGCTAATTAACTGAAATTACATAGTAGACACTTTCCAGACAATGGCCAGTATCCTGTATGACTCAGTGCAGCACAGTAGTACTACATGTAGAACTATTTCTGCTGCTGGCCATTCACCAATACCTGGACCTATTGGAGGGCTACTGTAGCCCACTGCTTGGCCACCATGCCAGCGGAACAACAGAGAAGCATCTGGCTGTGTCCCCATAGCAAGACATGAAATAACTGCATCATTTACTGAGATCCACTTGGGTCCTTTACAAGTCTCGGCAGAAAATGTAATTCTCCTGTGCCTTGCATGCCAAAGGTCACCAGAATAATCCATGAAATTTCCAGTTAAAAGGATCAAGGAGCAGAAAGACTGAAATCCTGAAGAGCCATTACTGCCAGTCACAATAGATAATACTGAATCCCAGGCTGTGGAATTCCTTCCCACACGAGGCTATGTTGATCATCTCTCTGCTTTCCTTTCATGGGCAGGAGAAGACCTTTTCTGTAGAAGCCAGGATCATTAATAATAATAATAAATAAATAAAAACTTTATTTCTATACCGCTTTTCCAAGAGATCAAAGCGGTTCACAAATTCAATAAAAATAGTACATATCACATCATCAACAGTCTAACAATAGTTACAACCACATTCCAATACAAAAATTTTAAAAACAGCATACAAACAATTAAGATCTATCAATCGTAGCTAGAGATCCTGACTTGAACTTCTGTTAGGGGAATGATTTCTTTAAAGGGAGTTGGGAGGATATGCTAACTGGAAGAGATGAGTTTTCAATGCCTTCTTAAAGGCATCTAAGGTAGAGCTAAGTCAGATCTCTTCCGGAAGTCCATTCCAGTGTGTCGGGGCATTAAATGGAGGCTGTTGTGTTTTGGCCACATCACGGGAAGGATGATTCATTAGAAAAGATGACAATGCTCAGGAAGATAGAAAGCAGAAAGTAGAAATAGAGGAAGACCATATACCAGATTGGTAGACACAATCAAAGAAGATTTGTCTTCTAAGTCTGAAGGAACTAAGTCTGAAGGAACTGAGCAGAACCATTGAGGATATGGTGTCTTGGAGATGCCTCAGTCATATGGTCGCCTTTGGTCGAAGTCAACTTGAGGACAGTTTGCAACAAACAACACATTTAAATGGGCATTTATGGATTAACAAACATTTGATGGTTGAATTGATGATGATGATTTAAACAGGTATTTGATGATCTGATAATGGAAGGTCCCATTTGAGACAGAGAAGGGATATAAATTAAGTAAGGAAGTAAATAAAATTGTACAGAAGGGTTTTTAATGTGATGAATGTGTTAAATGTTTTATTTTTGTTGTGTGTTTTAAATAATGTTATACCACATTAAATTAAGGGTGTTTTTCCATGAAACTTTTGAATTGTTGGGTTCTAAATTTCATCTTGTTGTAAGCCATTTTCAAGTGCCCTAGGAAAAAGGCAGGATATTAAAAATAAAGTAAAATAAATGAACAATATTGTCTGACCTTGTATACAGCAGCTTCCTATGTTGTTGTTTTCTGAATTAAAACTGGAAGTAGGCTTCACATTTATCCTTGAAAAGGTTTGGTTTTAGAGTGTAAAAGAATTCCTCACCCAAGAAAGCCATATAATCATGGAGTCGGAAGGGGCCTCCTGGGCCACTGAGTTCAAGATGCATGATCTCCAGCTAAAGCATCCTCAGCAGGTAGCTGTCCAGCCGCTTTTTGATGATATTCAGAGAAGGAGTCCCCACCACCTCATTGCTGAACCATTCTTTCTATCAAGAAGTTCCTTCTAATGTTATTTATTTATTTTATTTGTATGCTGCCTTTCTCCTAACCTGGACCCAAGGTGGCTTATAAAAGCTTTAGCAGCAGTAAAACACAATTCAAGCAACATATTAATGTAACAAAAAAAATAAAAAAATAAAACGTAAAATCCTTAAAAATACCAAGTTAAAAATATAAAACCAGTGAAACCATACCAAGTAAACATCCCAATAAAATTACATCCCTGGGCACTATTACGTATTAAAAGCCTGCTTGAAAATAAATGTTCAATCAAAAACTGTTCTCCTTTAACTTCAAACCATTAGACCTGCTTCTGCCCTCTGCACTAACAAAGAACAGGCCTAAACCTTTCTCTTCTATTGAGAGCCGTTAAGGTATTTAAAGAGTGCATTCATGTCACTCTTCAATCTTCTCTTTGCCAAGCTGAACATGCCCAGCTTTCCTCATATGTTTTGTTCTCCATACTTCTTAGCATCCTTGTTGCCCGTTTTTGTACCTGCTCCAACTTCCATTGTTCTGAGACAGCATTTCCCGGAATGAAGATGTCAGTAACAGTGTCTCAATAAGGCTGCATCCTCACTGCAGAAGTAATCCAATTTCACACCACTTTAACTACCATGACTCCATCTTATGGAATCCTGAGATTTGTCATTTGTTGTGGCACTAGAGCTCTCTGGGACAGAAGGCTAAATGTCTCAGAAAACTATAACCTCCCAAATTCCATAGCACTGAGTCATAGCAGTTAAAGTGGCATCAAACTGGATTATTTCTCCAGTGCAGATGCAGCCAAAGAGATTAATAGGCACTTTCCTCCTCTGTGTAAATAACAGTGGTTATTTCTGTGCTTCAGGAATAGCCCAAGCATACTTTATGCAGAAATGTCCCCAAATTAAACACCCCAACTTATTGTATTGAAGAGTGTCACCAGTGTTGGATGACATTGCACCTCTATGGCATAGCAATGGCAATCATGTGGTCCTCCAGTTTTTGTTGGACTGGATCCCCCAGCATTCATCAGCCTTGAAGTTTGCTCAATGGGGCTGTTGAAGGATGCAGTTCTACAATGTCTAGAAGGCAACATGTTTCCCACTCTTGCTTTAAAAGATGAGAACTGCAGCTTGTGGTTATGTTTGGCTGCAGTGGTATCTGTGGAGGCACAGTGGTGGCTCAGATGGCTTTTAAACAGCTTTGGCAAATGTGCTGCTATCTGTTAGAAGGCAGATACTTAAGTGCTCTGTGCTGGGCTGTTGTATCAGCTGAACCAGTGTTCTTCTGGGCTGAATTCAAAGTGCTGGCTGTTATCTTTAAAGCTATAAATGTCCAAGGATCAAATTATTTGGAAGAGTATGGTCCATTTAAAGCTGTGCTACCATTAGGAGAACCTGCTCATTTGCCCTCCTGTATCATCTATTAAGCTAAGTGACACAAGAGACACTGTCCTTTTTTATTGTCCCTTCAGTGTACAACTCCCCTCCACAGAGTCATTTAGCTTCATAATTTTATATATCTACAGTGCTATATAAATAAAGTTTAGATAGATAGATAGATAGATAGATAGATAGATAGATAGATAGATAATGGTTGCACCAATGTACATTTAAATATATTACTGCTTTTACTATCTTGGTGCTGGTTTTACATAATGTTGTCAATGTTGAACCTATATATAACCGTGTGTGCATGTATATGATCCTAAGCTACCTTGGGAAGAGGTGTATTGTCCTTACTTGTTGTTCTTGTTGTGTACCTTCAAATTGTTTCCAATTAATGGCAACCAAAGGCGACCCTATCACAGGGTTTTCTTGGCACATTTCTTTGGAGGGGTTTTGCCATTGCTATCCTTACTAGCTGTGTATAAATACTTCAAATAAATAAAATTTTCATGGCTTGCCAATGTGCTGCCATACAAAATGTGGGAATTACTGTCTCTGCTTCAAACAGTTTACATATGACTCCCAAGTGGTCTCTCTGCAAGGTAGTTTTCAAGGTTATCATGTGTTATTTTAGACTATTTTCTTCCAGCAAGTGAAATGTACAGTTGTCATAAATGCTTCTGACACTATGGAGGTTACAACATTTGCAGCCACCCAGGAGCACAAGTGATCCATGGTTCTCTTGGCTGCTTCGCTTGCTTCACTTTAGTGCCTAAAGGGTGGACATTTGAAAATAAGCTTTAGAAACAATGGATGCATGTTAGGCCCACTAATCCATCTCCTTAGGTTGCTAATCTTAGCATTATCAGCAGCAGCAGTGCAACAACCATCTGTCTCACCACTTAGAAAGGTATGTCTGTTGGGAAGATGGGAGAGGGCACTCTCAGGGTGCATCTTCACTGTAGAAACAATGTAATTTTATGTCACTTTAGCAGACATGGCTCCATCCTACAGAATCCAAGGATTTGTAGTTTTGTGAGGCACCAGCAGAGAATATCTTGTAAAACTAGAAATCCCAGGTTTCCATAGGATGGAGCTGCAGCACTTAAAATGGTGTCAAACTGCATTATTTCTACAATGCAAATGGATCCTCAGTGACTACTCCAAAGTTCTGGAACTCCCTCCTAAAGAACTTAGACTTGATGTCCTTTTTGTGGCAGGTGAAGACTTATTTGTTCCAAAAGCTCTTAGGGAGCTGACTGTTTATGGGGGGATGACTTTTAGTAATGAGCTGCCTTGTCCGTATTTGTTCCTTTGTAACCTGTATTTGCTTTTGTTTGTTTTTTATTATCTTTATTTGTGTTAATTTTTGTAAGATACATTGAGTTCTAGTTTTGGGGAAAAGGCAGTGTATGAATTAATGATAAGATTAATTATATTCACTCCCACCCATTAGTACACTGCAAAACTGAAATAGCAGTGAAAATGATCATCTTTTAAAATTTGCTTTTAATTCTATTGACAGTTTAACTATACTTCAACTGTTGCATGTTTTTAGTGATATGGACGGACTTTCATCGGTATTTGTTTACATTTTTGTAAGCTGCCTTGAGTCCCAGAGTTGGGAAGAAGGCAGGAGATATAGATATAGATAAAAATAAATATTCAGACAGTATTAGTACAGGGTGAAACAATCTGATTCCTTATGGGACAGCTCTTTCTTTGTTCTATTTCTGGGGAATAATCATGAGAATTAAATGAGGGTGGAAGGAATAGAGTGGAAGAAGGAAAGAAGTACTCACTCCTTACCTATTCTATTTCCTCAACTCTATCTATGTTGGTTCTTTTGTTTCTAGGTAAATGACCCACAAAGATATATGGTGAGTCGTAGCTCACATATTTCACAAGTGATGGACCTCTGTGGTAGCTTAATAGAAGTCTATGTAGACCAAAAGTTTTGCAAGTTAAAAAGGCTTACGACCAGTCTTTTAGATCAGTAATTTTTGAAAGTCGCATTGTCTGTTCCTTGCACAGGTAGTTGAATTTTTGGTTACGTGTGCAACAGGCAGATATACTATTAGGCCTAATATGTATAACCATACCCCTATTTTTAGTGTATGGGCCTACAGCTAGTCCTGATTAATCCTCTGTTGTCCCACTTTTTCAGTGGTTTTGAAAATGTCCCAGTATATCCCTCCTTTGTTTTCAGCCAACTTTAGTCATTGCAAACTGAGTTCAGGCGCAATAGTAGTTTGTATTCAGTTAACTCAGTGGAGGGAGAGAAAAGGAAAGGATGGCATTTTGCATTTCCAGGAAGGTTCAGGCAAAAGCAATCTGTTCCAGCCTCTCCTAGCTTGTCTGATCTTCCTCATTAATAATATTAATTAATTAATTAATAATTTTGTATAACCCACCAACTGTTCCGATGTGGGAGGCACAGTCCTGATCAGTCCACTGTTGCATTACCTTTTCAGCTGCTTTTAAAATGTTCTAGTTTGTCTCTCTTCCTCTCACTTTCCCTCTTTGGCTTTCACCTACTTCAGTTGCTGCAAACTGAGTTCAAAATGCAAAGTGCAAAAGTAGTTTGGATTCAGTAAACTCAGAGCAGGAAGAAGAGAGAAGCAGGGATTGTGGTGGAATCATGCCCTCTTGTGTAGGCTCAGGCAAAAGCAAACTGCTGCAGCTTCTCCTAGCTTGTCCGTTCTTCCTCACTGATAACTTCTGCCACCCTAACCAAACTTGGACGTTGTTTGGCTACACATGGCCCAGTTTTACTTTGTGAAACTTGGCTATGTATGCATCTGTAGTATTGCAGTAGAGACAGACAAAGATAAATATCTGTAATTCATATCTACCCTTACTGGTACCCATTGCAAAAGAGGAGATCACTGGATGGGCAGAAGGGATGACAGAACATAGATTCTGAATTCACCCTTTTCAGTTGTATGTGCAGGTGTTCTTTACTTTCTTCTCCTGGAGGACATATTTAGATGAGCAAAACATAGGGTATGACCAGGAGACATGACCCATCTGTTCTCTGTGTGACATGACTCACATCTACTTGTGAGTGACACTTGTATGACTCACGTGTAACTGCGATCCCTGTGTAGATATAAGGGAGGAAGGATAATTAATGCAGATAATTAGTGAAGACATAAGGGAAGAAAGATAATTATTGTAGAAGTAAGGGAGGAAGAATGATTATTATGTGCACCTTGGGTCTCATGGTGGGAGAAAGGCAGGATATAAATAAAATAAAATAAATGCTGTTGAGAATTGTGATGGGGGGGACGACACCCCCAGACCCCTCATTCTATTTCCTGCTTATTATATGTGGTTTTTACCCATTCCTTCAGTCAATTGTTGAATTAGTCTGAAGTTACCAAGCCTTGTTCTAGGATTCATCTTCATGAAGATGTTGAAATCCTCTGAAACACCTGTATCAAATTCTTGATATAATACTTGTACATCTTCCGCTTCTCACCAAGCACCCCAAAGAGTAGGATCTGCCTAGGTTTTCATATAAATTGCATTATCAGCACCCAGATTTCTGCGTGTGGTGTGAGCAGGATGTTTTTTCCTTAAAGAGAGGCACTGCATTGTGTACTCAGTACCTAGTTCCACGGCACTGAAAAAGATCAACAGTAACATTTTTACCACTTATTGGCATTTAATTTTGTTGTTCAGTTGCAGCAGCAAGGAAACTATGTTTACCTGCATGGTAGTATTTTTGATTAAATGCTTTTGAGTGAATAAAAGAATACACACCTCTGTTCAAGCACACACTCCCCCATTTGCAGGAAGATTTAGAGAAGGTGAACCCTGAGAGAAACACAGTCTGCAGCCGTATGCAATTTAAATGCCACCTACAGTATGCCAAAGCTATTGGAATTGTGGGTTTTTCCAAGAAGCTTTAGATTGAGTCCATGCTGTGAAATGTCATTTTCAATATGCTGAGAGCAGGTATCGTTCTAGCTAATACGTAGCATTGTTTTGAGTCCTGCTGTTTATCATATGTTGAGCAGTTAAAGAATAAGGGTAGGAATCATTTTCCTCAGGCAGACAGAAAGGAAGGGCAGTCCCAGGAAACAACAACGACAAAGAAAAAGTGGAGAGGTGGAGTCTAATAGTGGCACTCAAAAGAAAAAAAAATATTACCTGTACATTGCCCAAATGCATTTCAAATTGTTCCTAAGGGAACCTGGCAATAATGAATAGCATATACAATAATCCATCCATGGATTTTTTTATTCAAGCATCCACAGATTGAAAATATTTTTAAAATATATAAATTCCAAAGAGCAAACTTTGATTTTGCCATTCCATATAAGGACAACATTTTACAACACCATTGTATTCAATGGGACTTGAGGTCCTGGAACCAAACACCAAAGGGTGCCAAGGCCCACTGTATGTCCATATGTTCATTTTAAAATCTATAGTAATTAATGCACAAAGTATTGCATATTTTAGAGCGCCCCTTTGTGACCCTGCCTCCCCTCTTCTTTTTATCATTTACTCAGACATCAAAGAGAAGTGGGAGAGGGAAAGATATGACAGTAAGAAGTGTTCCCTCCCTTCCTCCTTTGCTCTTTAGTACCAATAGACAAAGTGAGTTTAATGTAGGAATTGCATCTGGAAAAGGTCACATTGAAAGAGTGGTGATAAAACTAGTTCCCTTTCCAGTAATGAGATCTGGACTTGAAAGGTCTTGGGGGGTCAAGAATAAAATAGTTGTCCAACTCACCTTGTTTCTTTCTCTCATATAAGTCCTTTTGCTCAGAATCTTTCTGGTGTACACAGATCAATTTTGTAACCCCCAAGAAAGAAGTGACGGTGAGAGAAATCTATTTCTAAAGGTGGGGAAAAAAATCATCTGTAAAAATAAATGCCACAAATGCAGCCTGCTAAAATTAAACTGTAAGATGAAAAACCCTTGTGGGTCCAATTCGAAACCTCTTGATGACTGCTGGACTCATTTTGAACATTTATTTATAGTCACATTTGAAATGTATTATGGATGAGGAAAAGGGAAGTCAAGCACAGTTTTAAAAAGGGCAAAATGAAACTATAGCTGTCAGGAATCTGGTTATATCAATAAGTGAAATAGACTTAAGTTCCCCAAAGACTTGAATATTTCTATCTTATTTCCACCATGTCTTTATATAATTGCCAGTGGTGTTCATTGCTTAATATTCATGCTGTTTCTTCACTTCGGCTTTGAGCTAGACCACTGTTTTTCATATTCATCCCAAATCTCATTGGATTGTTTGCTGAAGTAGCTGAAAAGCACAGCATTTACCATGTGTAATAATAATCATAATAATCATAATAATGAAGCTTAATAGTGCTATAATTGCATTCAGGCAGCGGAGAGGGAACAGTTCCCTTTGGATGACTTTAACTGAGCACTGCTTTGCATTCCAGCTCACTGCAGTTTCCTCCATAACAAAATATTGTATTGCTAAAAACACAACAGGGGGTAGTAAAGAAAATGCAGGCCATATTAAGGCATTCAAGAAGTACATCTGTGATAAAATGGACATACCAGAAAGCCTCAGAATTAATTCACAAGCATCCCAGGAATAGAGGCTTTTAATAGCTAGGAAGGCATTTGCATCACAGTAAGGGAAAATGCCCACTATTCAGGTATTCTGAATGGTACGCTCACACTGATTTGAATGGACTCTTATCCATATCAACATTTGGTGTGGGTAGGTGCATGGATAACAGAGATCCCAGGGATTGTTACAGCTCTTATGTAGCTTTTCAGTACTGTACTATAGTTTAGTCACATCCATGGCTTCTTATTGCATGTTCCTATGCTGGGTCTCATCGGAATTGTGTACATATGGCATTTCAGAATTCTTCAACTTTAGGGACAAAGACATACTGTTGATGGGGTAGGGGTTGGGAGATGGCCTAATTCATGTATTTTTTTTCTAGGGGAAAGAGAAGTTTCTCCAGGGTGGGCTTGAGAAGTGTCTTCTCAAGGTGATATCACCATAAATGGGAGTAGAACAATTTCTTTCTTTTTCCTTTGTGCATGTATGTTTGTGCACATGTTTTCCTGCCACTGCAAATGCCAAGGCAGGATGCTCTGTGGAGCAGGGTACTGTATATAGTAGAGTCTGAGAGCCACTCCTGTTGCTTTCCTGCAATGGCAATGCTGGAGTGCATCATGTCCCAAAAAGCCTTGATCTTAAGGTGACCTCAGAACAAAGCATTGTGGGTGAGGTGGCCATGGTGATTGCATGTGCCATGGTGGAAATGGTGATCTCCATGGCACCCTTGCCAATAATGCCTTGCTCTGAGAAGTGACTCCTCAGAGAAATGCAATTTGGATTCAAGAAGTGGCAGAAGGAGGACAGTTAGAGTAGTGGGGTAGCATGGCAGGAAAGTGGCTGCTTTCTCCTATATGGAGCCCTGGTGGTGCAGTGGTTACAGTACATGCCAGTATTGCAGCCACAATGTTGTGAGTTCAATCCTGAGGGCTCCAAGGCTGACTCAGCCTTCCATCCTTTCGTCGGTTAACAAAATGAGTACCCAGCTTGTTGGAGCAATTGGCTTACCCACTGTAAACTGCTTAGAGACTGCTTAATTCAGTATGAAGTGGTATAGAAATGTAAATGCTATTGCTAGTGCTACCTCAGCTGACAGGATACCTACCATATATATGTAGGTATCTATAAGTCTAAAATGTATGCCCAAAAATAGACCCAAAATCTTAGGTCAACTTATTTACGAGTCACTATGGAAACATGATAGCAGCTCTTTCAGATTTCCCCACGTGGTGGGGAGAGGGGTTTAGCAAGAAAGAGCCAAGCAGAAAGAGTCTTGGATGATTGATTGATATTGCTGTTTGTTTAAGAGTTCCCCTCCCGCCTGCACATCTGGCTGAAATGATGAAGAAAAGTCTCAGTGAGAGTCTCTCTTGCCACATGCACACATACACACAGTGAAGGAGCCTCCGAATTTCACCATTGACCTATCCACAGGTCATGGCAAAATCCATAATTTTGGCCCCAAAACCTGACATGGACTTATACATGAGGTAAACTTATAACTGGGTATATATGGTATGTCCACTCAAACTTGTGTCATATTTACTTGGGAGTAATGCCCATTGGGTACTGCAACACTTTTGAGTAAACATGTATGATTAGCCTTAGTTTAAACCAGAGATGGGCAACTTCCAGAGGTCTGGGGCTTCACCTCCCTGCCCCAAATCTCAGAGGAGTACACCTCTTCTACACCCAAACATTTTTAATGGAAAAAAGATCTCTAGTGGGGCAATATTGCTTTGTTTGGCTGCTGCTGAGCTCCATTATGTTCAGGAGGGCTCTTCCCCCAGGGCTTGGGGAGCTTTTTTCCAGTAAATTAACAAATAAATGAACAAATCCATCTTTTTTAAACATCTGGGTGCAGGTATAAGGCTGCACTGGGGTCCCTGGGAACCCCATGTGAACCATGAGCCACAATTTTGACCATCCCATTGTAGTGAGAGGCACACAAATGACATCATCTGCTGTGATCTGCTTGAGTCCTCTAGAGGCCTTAGCAGATGCTGTCATCATTCTGTGTCTACTTATGGGGACATAGCCAGATGCTTTTCTCATCCTACCCTTGTTCTCTCCAAGCCACTTAATTGCTGTGTATGAAGCAGTAGTAGTTAAATAATGAGTTGGGGTGTTGATGGGGTGGGGGAATGGAAGAGAATACTAACCTCTACAACAGCAACAAAAAGACAAATGCAGGTATAAAGCGGACTCACCCCTGCACATATGCCAGTAATAGGATGGCAGTCCCTAAATACCAGGAGAAACCATCTAGAAGAATATGTAAAGAGATCTTGTACCACCTCTGAGACTATCTGAAAGAAAGATGTTGGCAGCATGAGTTTTCCCCCTGAAAAAGTAACTTAAGTCTACGAAAGCTCTTGCTGCCAATGTCTTTCTTTCATTTAGTCCCAAAGGTGCTAAAAGATCTCTTTACATACTAATTTTACTTACTAACATGGCTATATCTTTGAATTCACCCAGAAGAATAGTTATAGAAGACTTTGGAGCTTATTGCTCACCTTTTTAAAGGATGGAGGCAGGTTCCCCAAAAAGCTAGGTCCCCCAAAAGTGCTGGTGGAGTGCGGCTGGGACCAGGTTTGGATCCAGGCTGATGGTGGCCAGCGGTTCGTTGGTGATTTAGCGAGCGATAATCCCTGCCTCCAGCTCCCTGGAGGCTTGAGCCAGTTGAAAAAGGTGAGCGATAAGCTCCATACTAATTTCCAGTTTTTAAAATGGAGGCAGCTTTCAATATTGCAGCCTTCCACTTCCTGAACTTTAAAGCTGTGCTGTTTGTGTAGAGCAAGGCTCATTTGATTAGTAGGAATAGCTTATTACAGAAACTGCACCCCCTGCAAGCCACAATTATTCCAGGTACTTTAAAAAAGCATATTCACTTTCTGTTTCTTGGGTTTGTTAAGTTTGTACTGCCTGTCCTTGTGGCTGACATCTCGATAGATCTCAGGTAGTTGGACTGGGAAAAGCCTCTACCTCGGTCCCTGGAGAACTGATTTCAAGATGCACAGCCAATTAGTGTTGATCGTACTGTCCTGCTTGACTCTTGGGCAAACTCAACTTATGTCATGAACGGCCTTAATTTTAAAGGAAACGTGGGTGGGAGCAGTGTTTGGACTTTATAACGTTCAGGAACTCCAGCCATGTAGGAAGGATAAGAAATATGTAATAGTTAGATAGAGAGCATAAAATTTTTAATGCCAAAATGATAAAGGGCAGGGTTAAAAATGGTCTCAGCTACAGAAATGTTCCTGAATGGCTTCTAGTGTAAAATCCCTCAGAAATGAGGGCTTAGATACAATGTTACTAATGAGTCCTTCAGTAATTAGATTTTTGTGGGTTTTTCGGGCTATGTGGCCATGTTCTACAAGAGTTTATTCCTGATGTTTCGCCAGCATCTGTGGCTGGCATCTTTCTCTGAAGATGTCATCTACAAATGCTGGCGAAATGTCAGGAACAAACTGTTCTAGAACATGGCCACATAGCCCAAAAAACCCACAAAAATCTATGGATGCCAGCCATTAAAGCCCTCGACTTCACTTTGAATGGTTGTTGGTTGCTTGTTAGTAATATCAGAGCTGGGAGAAGTTCCTTTTTTGGAATGTATCTAGTCTTTCAACTTGTGTGACCTTTAACTACACTGTCAGTGGGGTTCTTGGAGCTGTATTTCCGAAAAGTAACTTTTCCAAGCTTTGGTACTTTCTAGACAGTGCTGACCGATTTCTTCAAATGGTTCTTCACAAAGGAAATCAAATTCAAGGCATGAAATAGTTTCACACAACTGTGTATTATAGTACAGCAGAGAAGCTAATCATTTTGCTGCCTGAGGCAAAGGAAAAGATGGCACTCCCTAACTTATTCGACATACAGCAGCTAACTGGACTGAAGTAAATTAATTTTACCTCAGTACTGCTGCTGCTTGAACTCAGACAGGAATGGATCAAAATCATCTTTTTCATCCAGAAACACCAGCAGCTGAGATGACACCATTTTTTCAAGCATTTCCCCTTAAAAGGTGAGTAGCGTTGTTGGCATGTGGTTGGTCTCAGAGATGCAAGCATGCCTCCAGGCTTCAAAAATTGTTAAATGAATGCCACAGAATAGGGAAAGGCAATGCAGCTGAAAGGCAACCACGAGAAATGTTGACTCGATCATGTCATGGTCCTACCAGTTCCTGTAAAATTTGGTCTATCATGCCTTCTTCTTTTCCCCAGGTTTCCTCTTGATCAAAGTTTCCAGACAAGCAGTCACTGGAAAACTAGTCTCCCCTTTTTAAAGTGAAGTACACATATGGGACATGCACAGAAGAGCAGGATTATAAACAAACAAACAAACAAACAGGAATAAACTCTTTTAGAACATGGCACATGGCCTGAAAAATCCACAAAAAATGATGGTTGCCGACCATGAGAGCCTTTGACTTAACAATAAATAAATAAATAACCATCTAATTAAATGATTGTATGTACAGTACAGTGCTGTGTAAATTTACAGCGCTATATAAATGAAGCTTAATAAATAATAATAATAATAATAAATAACTATCCCTCATTGTGGTTCAGTCCCTCCTGGATGCTGAAGTTCTTCTTCCTGTGATTACAAATCCAGCCCTGACTCCAGGGTCCTGTCTGCACTGGCCAGGTTATTCCGGGGGCATTCTGGAGTATCCTTTCCTGGAGCTGTCTTGACCCCCCTCCACCCTGTTACCTTAGGCCCCTGTTCTGACACTGGCTGGCTGTTCGCATGGGCAATTCTAATAATAATAATAATAATAATAATAATAATAATAATAATAATAATAATAATAATAAT
>NC_056523.1:308577339-308591633 GCF_019175285.1 Sceloporus undulatus | reverse complement strand
TGTAAGCTGCTCTGATAGCCATTAGGGCTGAAGGGCGGGGTATAAATAGCATGCATGCATGCATGCATGCATGCATAAATAAATAAATATTCAGCGCATTGCCCAGCATGGCAAGTCTGAGGTCAGAATGATGGGCCCAACCTCAATCACATGGCTGGGTGCCTGGTTCTGGGTAGCACAACAGGATGCCCATGCAAACAGCTGTTCAGTGTCAGCAGGGACGTAGCTAAGGGGGGGGTTCTTGGGGTCCGGACCCCCCCTTCCATTAGAAAAATGAATGGTGTGTGCTGCTGCGCCGCTGCACTCAAGCCCCATTATAATGGTGGCACTTAGTCTGGACCCCCCCCCCTTCCCAAAATCCTAGCTACGTCCCTGGTGTCAGAATGGAGGGTTCCTGACCTTCTGGGAAGATCCGGAACTACTAAAAACTTTTTAAAAATACACGATACGATGTAGAATTCAAAGATATAGCCATATTAGTCTGTAGAATCAGTACGTAGAGAGATCTTGTAGCATCTTTGAGACTCACTGAAAGAAAGAAGTTGGCAGCATGAGCTTTTGTAGACTTTAGTCTGTTTCCTCAGATGCATTTGGTGGAGTGGAAGCCAGGCACAGACATATATATGCCACTGGTATGCGAGGATGTCAATTCAAATTAAAAATCCTTTGTGTATGGAAATGAAGTTGCAGGTCCAATTTTAACGATGGTCGTTAGTGCACAAAGACATAGGAAAGTGGTCTTTGTGCATGGAGATGAAGTGGCAGATCCAGTTTTGTAATGTGACTGGAAAGAGAAACAGCAGAACTGGAATTCATCCACAAAGTACAGTCTGTCAGCAATGGATTGAACAAAGACAATGATTTCCTGACACACTACATGCATTTCAACACTATCTGACCCCATCCTCATGGGGGTGCTCTACATTCATCTATTCCCCTCCCCATAGGCTAGTCCCATTGCAGGTACTGCACAATTTTTCTAGAGTAATATGAAGAGAAAAATCCCATAAATTGGTAGCAAATGTCACTGGATTCAACCATAACCCAAAGTGTCCACCTTCTGTATGCTGAAGGACCATCGCGAACTTTGGACAAGGTTCTGGAAGTTCATAGAATCATAGAATCGTAGAGTTGGAAGAGACTGCAAGGGCCATCCAGTCCAACCCCCTGCCATGCAGGAAATCCCAATCAAAGCATACCTGACAGATGGCCATCCAGCCTCTGCTTAAAGACCTCCAAAGAAGCTATATGTATGTTTTGCTCCACAGCCTCACTTTCTCATGGGGAGTCATGCTTTGTAATAAATTCAGCATTTCAAGCCATGAACACTTCATTGCTGTAGAATCCTGGCCTGATGGAGCATTTCATATAAAATCCAAAGAAAGATGTAACATTTATACCTTTCTCTATCTCATTTTACAAGTATTTTCATTTTCACAAAAATGAAATGGGACAATTTTTTAAATGTCAACTTAATTAGAATTTGGTTGGGCCTCTGGGACTAGATAAAATTGCATTGTAGCATTGATGTGCCCTTCAGACTTCAAATTGACCATCGCTGGTAAAGGGAGGGGGAGTAAAGGGAGGGGGAAATGGCCTAAATCTAGATAGTTCTTAGGTATTGTATCTAATTATTTGGAAGCTAGTGTGGTATGAGTGTTGGACTAAGACTCTAGGAGACCAGGGTTCAAATCCCTGATAAGCCATGGAATGACATTAGGCAACTCATATTCTCTTAGCCTCAGATGAAGGCAATGGCAAACCCCCTCTGGACAGATTTTCCTGAGAAAAGCTCATGGGTCAAAATAAGTCATAAACAGTTTGCAGGTACACAACCAACAAAAACAATACAATCAATAATATATCCCTTTTGTCAGGTAATGGATATTTTTACAGCCCCTTTCCCATTAAGGTTATGGTTTTGTGCCCATCTCCATGGCAGTAAGGGATTTTAAACAATGGGACTTAATTCTGAGGGTGGGATGCACTCCAAATGAATAGTCAAATTATTATGAGGACTTAAGATCTGTTGGTCCCAGTGGAACATAGGAGGCTACCATATACTGGATGGAAGTCTGTTGGTTAGTCTCAACTAGAATAGTACCATTGAATCAATCGTTGGTTCATAGGTAAATCCCAATGATTGAATGGCTCTACTCTAGTAGGGACAAACCGTAGGATTTGGTGTCCACTGAGTCAGACCATTGATCCATTTAGACCAGTATTGTCATTTCTGATTGGCAGCAGCACCTTCCCATGGTTTCAGGTAGGTTTATTTCCAACCACTATCCTTAGATCTCGAGATCCATCTGCCAAACAGGACTGGCCCTATTTAGCTTCTGAAATCACACAGGTTCTGAAATACAGTATACAATTTTTTAAGAATTAGAAGTGGACTTTCAGCCACTTTTTTTTTCTTTTTCTTGTTTTACTTTTTGGTAGTCCATCCAGCCTCCATATGGTCCTCAGGACATAAGAGTGTCTCTTGGACCTGTTGCAGTTACCCACCCTTGCTGAAGAGGGATTGTTCATATTGCACCCTTCCCCTGTTTACCCTGGTACTGCTTCAAACGTGATGATTCACAGTTGAACAGATTTTCATTTACATGCATTGTATTGGAAGTGAGGTGATGTGATAAGCAATTATTTTATATATAAATGTATCTTCTAGTATCTTTGGGACTACTGGGAAGAAGATGTTTGTAGCATGAGCTTTCATAGATTCAGTCCACTTCATCAGACGCAGGTGGTTGAGTCCTATGGACAAACATTTATACCAGCAGGGGTATTGGGATTTGAATAGTACTGTAATAGCAAGATGTGGGTATAATGTGATGAGTTCAGTTTCAGAGTTGGTCATAAAGAAAGTCAGGAATAAAGGTCTATTTGTAAGCTGATACAGACTAACACAGTTATGTTTGAATACTGCTACAATTAGTGTGTGTTCTGTGTTCTGTGAAGATTGATTTGTTGATGCTATTTGCTATTTAATACTATAGCAATTAAGGGAATAACATTCATATGTGAACAAGCCAAAGCTTGGGGGATGTTGGGAATTGTCCCAAAAGTAACTTTTCCATTCTTTTCAATCAGTCCTGAGCCAGTTTGTAGTGGAGCTCCAAGCTTCTCAGCACCAGAGCAGTTTTCATGGCTGTGGGGCATGAACTCGCTTCTGTTATGGAGTTCCTTGTAAATGTACTCACAAGAAAAGGCCTTTACAGAACCAAAGGCACTGAATGAAGAAATATGTTTTCTATCATGAATTCATGACAGTAAAATTTTGTTTTATGGGGCCCTATAGAGCTACTTGTCTTGCCTGTGAAGACCTCTTTCTGTGAAGCACTCCTTCAATCTTCCCTGAACCCCTCTAGAAACTGAAGCTTGAAAGATGCATGCATACAGTAGACCCCAAGGCTTTGATTGCCAGAGGCAATTCTTTTTAGATTTGAAAATCTGGCATCACCTTGCTCAGATACATGATTTATACTTTCTTCCTATAAAACTCCCTGTATATGAGACAAGGCTTTCAAAGGAGTAATAAACAGTTAAAAGTGTAGACATGAATTTTGCCCTTTCCACCACAGCTTTAGGAGTATGGAGTGGTTAAAGCTTTGCATGGAGACTCGAGACCCTGGAGAACTGGGTTTGATTCCCTGATATGCCATGGAAACCCACTGAGAAACCTTGGTGCAGTACAGAGTACCAAAAAGAGGCACTGGGGAAGGCACCTCTCCTTGCTCCCCAGCAGTGCCGCAGCAACCAAATTGTGCGATGCTGCTGTGCAGCAAGAAAGGAGTGTGCGGAAGCGGCTCCTTTTTGTGGTGCAGCTGTGCAGCACTGTTTGGATGCTGCACTGTTGTGACATCATAGCTGTGCATGCCATTTGGATGGTGCTGCACAGCTGCGACATCCTCGTCATGTGCTAGGGTTGTGGGGTCTGTGCACACGCCGCCCCGAGGCAATCCTAGCATGTCACCATGATGCCACAAAGGGCCAGTAGGTACCAGGCCTTTGGGCAAGGTACATACATACTTTCAATCCCAGAAAACCCTGTGGTAGGTTCACCTTATGGTTGCCACAGGTCAGAATTAAATTGAAGGCACACACCAACGTAGTAAATAGAATGTTCTATTTTGTGTCTCTTGACAAATCCAGAAACCCACCGCAGTCTGATCTTTTGAATTTGGAAGGCCTAGACGCTTTACAGAGCGCCCAAAAAGGGCGCCCTGCCGGCGCCTATGTTTGATGCACCAGGGAACTGCAGCAGACAAACCATGCGATTCCCTGGCACAGCAAAAAGAACCGGCAAAAAGCGGGTTCTTTTTGAGGTGTGGAAATGACACCACAAGGAACCAATGGCACACTTGTGGTGTCATTTCCACGCCGCGACGTGTGGATCTAAGTGTCTGCTACGTCAGAATGGCGGCACCCATGTAGAATGGGTGCCACCATTTTGTATGTGCTTGGCACATACTAGGGTTAGGGGCGTCTGGAAAGGACACCCCTTCCTAACCCTAGTACGTGCTGAGCACATACTTTTTGGCGATGTGTAACCCACCCTAGTTTCAGATTTCTGCTTTGCTGAAAAGGTTCTTGGGTGACTGTGAGTATTGGTCAGGATCTTATGAGGATCTGGTGGAGTACAAAGCTCTGCCAGAAAAAAAACCCCAACCCTGAAGCGAGAACATTTCCTCATTCCATGGATGGAGGAGGTTTAGGGTGACAAGGCAGCATCTGGCTATGGTCCTATAGATAGACATATATCTTTCTCCTGGATGAGTCTAGAAGATTGCTGGGAGTTCACAGAGAATGCCTTCTTCTTGTATATCCAACTGTAGATATATAGGTGGATGAAACTTAGCCACCCTCCTTCCAATTTCCCCAAGCCACTAAATGGCTTTGGGTGGGGAGGCAGTGAAAAAGCAAGTGAGTATAGTGGCTTGACTACTGGACTATGATTTTGGAGACCAGGGCTTAATTCCTCACTCACTCATGGAAACTGATTGGGTGACCCTGGACAAGTCATGTATTCATTCAGTGTTAGAGGAAAGCAAAGGCAAACTCCTCCTGAACAAATCTTGCCAAGAAAAATAAGTTTGTCTTAGGATTGCCATAAGTTGGAAATTACTTGAAGGCACAAAACAGGAATAACAAGGGGCATCAGGAGAGATCTGGGTTCTGTAGGCAGGGATTCATCAAAGGAGAAAGTGGATGCTTCCTTCTCCAGTGTCCATTAAATTCCATGTTGTTGTTGTTGTTGTTGTTGTATCATCAAATCAGTTTTCATTTATGGTCACCATATGAATGAGAGAATTCAAAGATATAGCTGTGTTAGTCTGTGGAATCAGTATGTAGACAGATCTTGTAGCACCTTTGAGATTCACTGAAAGAAAGAAGTTGTCAGCGTGATAGTTTTTTGTTGTTTTTTTTGGGCTACATGGCCATGTTCTAGAAGGGTTTCTTCCTGATGTTTCGCCAGCATCTGTGGATGAGCTTTCGTAGATGTAAGTCTATTTCCTCAGATGCATTTGGTGGAGTGGAAACCAGGGACAGACATATATATGCCGTTGGTATGTGAGGATGTCAATTCAAATTCAAAATCCTTTGTGTATGGAAATGAAGTGACAAGTCCGGTTTTAACAATGGCTGTTAGTGAACAAAGGCATTTGGAACTAGCCTTTGTGTATGGAAATGAAGTGGCAAGACAAGTTTGGCTTTGGAAACTAGCCTGTAGGTGGGGAGAATAAATAGGTGTAGGATGCTTTCCTGAGGATGTGATGAGATGCTGTTGAAATGTGTGTAGTGAGCCAGGAAGCCAAGAAAAAAATAATATTGAGAGAGAAAAACCTCACCTAGAAACTGCTTTATTAAAAAGGCCAAACTTGTGGAAAGTACTGTATGCAAACTTTAAATATGTATTTCAGGAAGATACATAATGCTGAAATGAAATTCAAGTGCTAATTATACCTAATTGAAAAAAAAGAAAAGAGAAGTAGCACTTAAAATTGCTAGCACCTGTTTGTGAGAAATCTCCTGCTATCTAATGTGTTTCAAGAACAATAGGAACTGTTGTAAACTGGTATGTATTTTCTCAAAATAGAAGAACACTGTGGTTTTTCAATATATTGTTTTCAACTATAAGAGGCAAAGACATGCCAACAACATTTATCCAAATATTATATGGCAAAAGAGAGATGGCTTTTGGTTGTTTGTGCCACTGAAAAAAAAATTGAGGTGTTATTAGTCCCTGTATGTTATCGTTAACTCAAAAAAAGCAAAATAATGTGGAAGAACTGGGTTAAAGCACAAGCCATGGAACTTTGATATATGAGTTGATATTCTTTTTTTTTATAGGCTTGGCATGGTTTCATTTGTTGAGGATTTTTGTGTAACCATTAAGCCTAGACACTCTCTGGATTTAAAATTGAGGTTGGATTATTCTGGCATCACCTTATGACATTTGAAGACTTCTATTAAACAATCTTTCAAATATAGCAATATAATTAAAGGGTTTGGCAGCCATGTGAAAGGTTAAAGTATATGCTGCTTATTTTTATGTTGCACATTTTCTAGCTGCTCTAAGAATCAAATTATGCAATCATCATTTGAAGTCAGTGTTTCACAGCTGTCTGGCTGCCATCACCTTCCTTTGCAATGGCAATGTCTGGGAGACTCTTTTTTAAAAATCCATATTGAACTGAGAACACACTTCAAGTAAAACTCTGAACTGTCACTTTTTCCTGGTTTGAATCCCCCCCCCCATTTCATCTCACCATTTTTATGCCTTCTATTTGTTTAACCAGATTGTGAGATATGTAAACGTTACTTTTCGGGAATACAACACCCATAATCCTCCAGCTAACTCCACGCTGATGGGGGACATTTGGCAGCTGAATCCTGCTAAAGTAATTTTCCAACCTCTGCTGGAAGCCATTTCAACCCATAGCAGAATGAATACAAGTTTTACCACTGATTTCACTTAGGTTACAACATATCTTCCACTATTTCACAGATGAAAAGTGGGACACCTGTGGATAAGCAACATTCGAGTGTGGTCAACATAGCAAAGGTTTTTTAATTAGAAAGAACACACAAGCTAGGAGAGCATGAAGGAGTTTGCTTTTGCCTGAGCCTACAGGGAAAGGCAAGATTGCTCCCTGTCCTCTCCTCTTCCTACCTACTGAATTAATTGGGTGCAAACTAAAGTCGGCCCTCCACATTTGCGGCTTTGACTTTTGCGGCTGTGAATATTCATGGATTTGATTAATATGTTCTCTCTAGGAAACTCTAGTTCTTCTGGATCAACTCTATGATCAATGTCCCCCAGATATTGTAGTGGAGGGCCTAGAGATTCTAGCAGAAAGTATACTTCTTCAGGCATTTGCAGGTCCTTCAATGCAGTTCTATGGTCAACATCTGGCAGATGTTGGCTATAGTATTGTGCTGGTTTTTCCACGTTCATGGGGGTTCTGTGTCCCAATCCCAGCAAATGTGGAGGGCTCACTGTGCTTTCTACTTTGCATTCTGTTTGCAGTAACAGAAGTAAGCTGAGGACAAAGGGTGAATGTGGGAGGAGAGAGAAACTAGGACATTTTAAAAGCAACTGAAAAAGTGGGATGACAGACAGTTAATCATGACTATTCCTGCCAGATCTGGACAGTTAAAGAATAAGTTACAATCAGGTTGATCAGGTCATATTATCCATTCCCTTCAACATTTGAAAACTCCCTAAAAATAGCCTTGTGAAGAGTTTTTTTAAAAAAAAAATCCGTAATATTTGTGATGCTTGAATACTGATAGGATTTATTTGTTTTAACTTAAATATATTTTTAGCCAGACATCAGGGATGGATTTTCCCTCACAGTAGTATATAAAGCAAATAAAAATACAAAACAAATTGATTTTTTTTAAAAAAATAGGTAAACATTTAAAAGATTTTCAGTAAAAGCGGGAATTAGCAGATACATCATGTTGCCATAGCTAGTGATGGTCTTAGAAATATTGTAGAGGAATGTCAAACAGAGTGAAACATAATGAGGCTTGGGGTGCATTTCCAGCACCTTTGGTAAAGCTTTTCTTGGACTATACCCACCGCTTAATGATTAGTTTTGATGGTCACTGGCTTTGATCCAAAAGCTGTTTGAGTGATGGTTCCCTGATGTTCAGTGATAGATCTCTTTTGCTGCAGCCCCCAGCCTCATAGTCATGTTCCAGATGATCCTCCAATTCTCAGCAGATTTTCTGATGGCACAAGGGACTGCAATGGAGAGTGGAAGGAGTGGGAAAGACACATTTGTTGAACAGAGCTCTAATCACAGACCAGAAAATAGGACCCAAACACTGGTTGTCTCAGAGGAAGGAAAGACTGATATCTTAGCATTAATGAGAAAATGAGAGAGTGAGAGAGAGAGAGACAGAAGAGAGATCAGGGGAGTGGGGTTGAGAGACAGGGACCAAAAGATAGGGAGATGGATGATATAGTTCTGGACCCAACAGAACACAAAAAAGAATTGAAAAACAATTTATTACATAAACTGTCCTTTATATATGTGTCCCAGTTAGAGTTGCCAGGTCAGGAGAATCCCAGATCCTGAATGCAGGGATAGCCCTGGTAATGTCATTAAGCATGATACAGTATATTAAGCATCAACTAGTTGCTTGGAGCATGTCATTCAGTTTAAAAAAAAAAAAAGTCACAACAAGGAGAAAATATTTCTTCAGTTGGAAATGGAGTTTCCCAAGTTCTGAATTGCAGAGAGCAAAACAAACCTTCTCCAGCTGTGTTCTGAATGCTTTCCCAAGCAGTCTGTTTAAAAATACATGGGACTATAGTTCAAAGAAAGCAACTTCTCCAAGAAAATGTTTTCCAAACTCTGCCTTTGATGCATTGATTTTATTAGCTCCTGCCCCTCATAGGCACATTTACCTTATTTATTTATGAATAAAGAATAAAATTCTTTCTCACCCCCATTAATAATCATCATGGTCACTATGCTGCCATTGTGTGTGCGCGTTTTCCCCTTATGAGCATGTGCCTTCAAGTCAACTGCTGACGTATGATGACCCCATAAATTTCATAGGGTTTTCTTAGGCATGGAATGCTCACAGGTGGTTTTGTCAGATCCTTCCTCTGGAATATAGCCTATAGCACCTAATATTTGTAGTTGCAGAATTTGCCTACTTGATATAGGATCTCAACCGTATTCTCCCCCTCATTAAAGCTTGTATTTTGCCAGAACACTCTCAAGGAAGTTCAGAACTTGTTGCTTGTTTACATCACATCAATATCTATAACGTAAGGCAGAGCTCCCAGAAACATTCAGTCAGAATGCATATAGCAGCACAGAAAAAGTTAATTTTAACTTCTGTTGGCAATGGTAGAGCATCAGGTACATGCACTTCTTTGCTCAATCTTGGGCGGGTTACAGACTGCCAAAAAATACGTATTCCATACGTATTAGGGTTAGGAAGGGGCGGTGCTTCCGCACCCCCCTAACCCTAGTACGTATGGAATACGTACAAAATAGCAGCGCCCTGTTCATATGACGCTGCCAGCACGTGTCATGGCGCCTATGATGTCACGAATGCGCCAGCGGCGCCTCGCGATGTCATAGAGGCGCTGCAAGAAGGCGCTCCATTTTGGAACTCCCTTTTTGCTCCGCGCGGGAGCCGCGCGGTGTGGCTGCTACGGCTCCCTCATGGAGCAAACGGCGGCGGTGGCAGACCACCGTAAAGCGGCGGTCTGTAACCCGCCTTGGTTTCCTAAACCATTTCCCTTGTTTTCTGCAGTGGACTTAACAATGTTGCCACTGCAGTGCTCTAGAAAGTCTGTTTCCAAAATCTGGGCATGGTAACTTTCTAGTGTGAAGTTTTGGTAAGTGCTATTTGGGCATTATCTCTCTCATGATCCCAGTTGTGCCAGGTGGGGCGGGGGGGGGGGACGGGGAGTGAGGTAATGCTTCATTTCATCCCCATTTCTAGGTCTTGCTAATTTTCATGTGTTGCAGGGGGAATGTCCAGATTGATCATCCTGCTCTACATGCAGAAGCTCCCAACACTATTTAGAATGCTCATAGGTTTTCCCTCTCAACAAATGGAGAAGAGTAGACATGGAATGAATGAGTCAGAAGGCAGATGCATGAGGGAAATGCCAAATCCAGTGCTTACCCTGGCCTTTTGATTTAATTTGTGGACTCTTTCACCAAATGGCAGTTTCATTTGCCACAGAATATTTCCCCCCTCAAATTTTTATTCACATTTGCCAATTGAAAATTTATGGGCACTACTGATATTTCTCAGAGGAAAGATCATCAGTGTGGTGGTCCGTTGCCAGTACAATAGACTGTTTGAAAATTGTGAAAAAGTATGATCAGCAAGCTTCTCTGGCTATCACAAATTTTGAGTTTTGGTGGAAAATATATTAACAGTGTTCCTAATGTTCCAGTAGGCTGTCTAACCATGTCTTGTGTCTTTCTGCCATCTACTTCTGATTCCCTGTATTTGGGTTTTTATCTCTCTTCCTTCATAAGCATTTACCAGAACTCTTAAGCTCTTCTGAATGCAGTGGGCTTTCCATAAATCAGCAGATTTGTCTCCAGATCTAAGGAATGCATCACTTTCCCCCCAGAAAGCATATTAAAGCATAGTAGTTACTACTCAGAATGTTGGATGGGAAGAGATATTCTAATAAACCTGTGCAGGATACATCCTGTATTTATTAGCATAATTTCTAGTTTTGGTGTATTATTAATGGTCAAGACTGCAGTCCTGTAGTATCCATTGAATGAGATTTGGAGACAGCATGTGTAGAGCTGAGCTCTTAGTGGGAACTTTCTGATTTCTACACATTTTGCTATCTCTGTCTGATTTCAGTGGAATTATATTTTGCAAGCTCCTTTGAGATGGGGGAGAAAGATTCACAGTTTGAACAGTATTCTAAGCAGATTGGACTGGCAGCAGTGCAGTTTTTGTGCTTTCATTGCTGGTAGTTCAGAATGTGATTCCTTTTAATATCAAACCTCATTTGAGTGGAGTACTTTCTTATTGAGGGATAGCCCATTTATCTTTATGTATTATTTAATGGATTTATATCCTGCCTTTCTTCTATGGTCAATGTAGAAGAGGCCTTACACTAAACTGACATGCCAGGTTATTAATATTATTTTTAGCTTAAAGACAGTATCTTCCAGCCAAGGTCCCTTCGGATGATATTGATCTCCCATCACTGTTGGCTGGAGTGGATGGGATTTGTATGTCTAAAACATTGCAAAGGTACCCAGATTTAGGAATTATGCTTTATTTGACAGGGAGAGGTTTCCCCCCAGCTATGCCCATAATTCTGAAATGAAACTTGCCTATTTAGCATCTGTACACCTCTAAAATTCCAGATGCAGGGGACAAAACTACAGGCAATGGGGTGTCACTTAGAAACACAATATGGGATATAAATTTGTGCTTCCTTTGTTCTCATATGCAAGAATACATAACTCCAAAAGGTTACTCCCTGTTGGGTTACTTCTTGTGCATTTGCAAAAATTCATTTGCAGAAGGAATTTGGTTTTTGTATAGAAAACTGCATATTGTGTACAAAATATACTATTTGATGTGTAGTGCCCTTTCTCATTGAGGGTAAGTGAATTGAGCCCTGGTGGCGCAGTGGTTAAATGCCTGTACTGCAGCCATTCACTCAAAACCACAAGGTTGTGAGTTCAAGACCAGCAAAGGGCCCAAGCTCGACTCAGGCTTGCATCCTTCCGAGGTCGCTAAAAATGAGTACCCAGACTGTTGGGGGCAAATTAGCTTACTTGCTAATTAGCTTACTTGCTGTTCACTGCTATGATCTTTGGAATAGCGGTATATAAATAAAACAAATTATTATTATTATTTGTTAGTAGTTTTTAAATTGATAAACTGCAATGAATACATGTTAGACCTCTCCAGCAAGACAATCCTTATCTTCACATGTCTTAATGATATCCACATTGCAACATGCTCCATGGGGATAATTTTGAAGTTGGTAGGTATTTAACTGTGAGAAAGTTTGAAAGTGATGTGAAAAACTTTCAATCTTAGTTTAATTGTGTTTTGTTAAAATGTCCTTGCTTTCTCATACCACCCTTTGTTCATATCAGGTTGTGAGTCTTTGTCTAGCCATCCCACATGGAAATGATGTACACATTTACTTACTGTATATACTTGACTATAAGTCGACCTCATGTATAAGTCGAGGGCAAGTTTTAGAACCAAAATTATGGATTTTGATATGACTCGTAGATAAGTCAAGGGGCATGTAGCAAAGGATGTTGTCTGGGAATGCTGCCAACACACACTCACACGGCTGATAAGAGCTGCCAAGAAGCAGTTCCTCCAGCAACAATGCCAAACGAAGTCCGAAGAGAGTAAGCCACAAGCCAGTCCAAAGTTCAAGATTATAGAGAGCAATACTACCAGTCCAGTCTGAGGTCAAGAATACCAGAGGGTTGATCAGCGAGTCTGGTCCGAGGTCAAGGATTCAAAGGCAGTCAAAGGTCTAGGAGGCAAGGAGTCAGATCCAGCAGCATTTGCTAATGAGAACAAATAGTCTCTGACAAGAGTACTCAGCATCTGCCAGGTGTTTTATATCTAGCTCCCTTATCACAGCTGCTGAGTGGTTAATGAGCGTTTCTCAGCAAGTCTCTTGGAAGGTGGAAGGCACACCCTTTCTGATCTCCTCTAGCTAAAGGTAGGAACCTCAATGGTCTGGCACTTCTACTGGGGCAAGGCGGGGCTGCTGAGCCCCAGGCTCCACTGGAGGAGATCCCACAGAGCTAGGGTCTGGCTGAGCCAAATCCACTGGGGTTGGGAGAGTAGAGCTGGGACCTGGCAGGGCAGAACTGGAGCCTGGCACAGCCTCAGGTTCCTCCTGCACCTGAGGAGCCGAGTCCTCCTCTGAGTCCTCCTCATGGCTGGCCATGACAGATGTAAGGGATGAAGTTCACTGTGTTCATATATAAATGTCTTATTCAGATCCTTACTTAGAGGAGCCACTAGTGCCATTTTCCTACCCAAACATTCAAAAATACCAGAAGTGGCATCATGGTGGAAACAGTAGAGGGGGTTTGTGCTTCTTTTGGGTACTCCTGGGATGGACTAAGCTTTTACATTTTGTTACTCTATTCAGAGATGGGAGTGAGTTAAAATACAGTCTTTACATTGATGTGTGGATAAGTTGACCCAGTTTTGGGGGGGTGGTGTCAATTTTTTTAACTAACATTTCTAGACTTATACTGTAGATGAGTATATACAGTACATACATTTATTAACATACATGCTTTGTTCCCATTTTCCCATTAATCAAATCATTTGTGTGCATTTTTTCCAGTTATTCACAATTAGGCATTTCTGGCTATTCACATTTTTTAAAATATATGCATTGTAAAGTTCTTACAAAATGTTTTGTAAACCTTGCAGGGGCTAGATGTACTTGTAGCATTAGTAGTAGTAGTTTTGTTTATCTCCTGCTTTCCTCCCAGCCCTGGAACTCAAAGCAGCTTGTTGTTTCTTCAAGTTGTTTCTTACTTACCGTGACCCTATGGTGAACCTATTATGAATGTTCTTGACACAACGTGTTCAGAAAGGATTTGCCATTGCTTTCTTCTGAGGCTGAGAGACTGTGAGTTGCCCAAGATCATTCAGAGGATTTTCAGCAACAAGCAGGAATTCAAAGCCAATGTCCCAGAGTCCTAGTCCAACACTCAAACTATTACACCATGATGGTTCTCATTCTAAGGCAGTTACAAAAGTTAAAAAAAGATGCATCATACAAAGGCTAGAATGTAATAAATAGAATTATATCAATAGAATTAAAAGAAATTAAATGAATATTCATTACAAAGAAAAACAACAAAGGTATATAGAACAGCACACTATTTCCCAATAACAATCAGATGTTGTAGATGTTGGAAGCAAAGGGGCATCAACATTTATATAAAGTGATTAGTGAGAGAGGAGAATGCCCACCCTTTGTTTTAAACTTTCCGTATCTTTGTTTAGTCTGTGTACTCAAGCCTTTTGCTTCCTTCTTACTTGCAGACATTACTTCATCCTGCTCTCTTTGTTTTCCTTTGTTCTGGAAGAATCACCCATGAAGCCCCAACCTCAACAATGGATGCTAGCTTACATGCACACCTTAGAGCAAGCTTTTAGGAGCTCTTGTAACCAAGTTTAGGTCAACCTCTTTTGTCTAACTCCTTTCCTATGCTAAGATAATAATAATAATAATAATAATAATAATAATAATAATAATAATAATAATA